>NW_012114710.1:5690396-5778846 GCF_000951035.1 Colobus angolensis palliatus
CAGGACTAAGAAACTCAATCAAAACCGCTCAACTACATGGAAACTGAACAACCTGCTCCTGAATGACTACTGGGTGCATAACGAAATGAAGGCAGAAATAAAGATGTTCTTTGAAGCCATTATGTTTTTGAATATTACCTCTGCTCCTCCTACTGGGACTCTAATCCAATATTGCTAAAGTCCTATAGTGTCCTCTCACCTTTCTCATTCAGTTTTTCATCTACTTGTCTCTCCAGGTGTTGTTTAAATTATGGCCAATTTACCAGTTTATTCATTTTCATTGTCTTCATCCTTTCTGCTGAAAAACAGTTCCATCAAGTTTTCTTTCACTATTTACACACAAGCAGATATAGTAATTGAATACAATCAAAACTCACACAGCTTAAATAATTATCTACTCCTAGCCAATCTTGCTTCATTTATATCTCATCTAACTTCTCCCATACCCATAAAAGTAGAAGCAATTCCTATTGTGTATCACTTTATCTATAAATATTTTAATGTAATTTTCTGAAAGAATTTATTCAAAAATAATTACAATACTATCACAAATTAAATTATTAAAATATTTACTATCACCAACTATTCAGAGCTAGATTTCCAATTGTCTTGTAGATATCATTGGCTTTGTTACCTTCTTATTACTTTCCTTCAAATACTGGAGCACATTGAGCATATTTATAAGAGCTCTTTTAAAATCCTTGTCTGCTAATTTCATCATTTCTGTCATTCCAGGGTCTGTTTCTATTAACTGCTTTTTCTCCTAGTTAGTAGGAGTTATTATTTTCTGCTTCTTTGCATGTTCAGTAACTGTCATTACATTCTAAACAGCATAAATTTTACATCATTGAGAACTGGATTTTACTGTATTACTTTAGAGTTGTGAGCTATTCTGGCAGGCAATTAGAGCACTTGTGAATCAGCTTGATCTTTTATAGGGCTTGTTTTAGTATTTTGTAGGGCCTGAGTAGAGTGGCTTTTACTCTAACCTAAGTTTAATCCTGCTACTAACATGTGACCCTTTCACAGTCTCCTCTTAATATACTCAACTTGGTCTCTTCCATCTAGTGGAAATGCAAATGATTTCCAGACTTCGTGAACTCTTAATATTGGTTAATTTACTCTTCCCTACTAATTGTTCTTTTCACGATCACTGTTATTTGTACAGTCTTCAGATTTTACCCTATGCTTGTACAGATGGATATTAAGACAAACCTTCAAGGAAATCATTACGTAGATTTCCACAACTCTTTCTTGTATAGCTCTTTCTTCCATGCAGAATTTCTCTTGCAGAATTTGCCTGAAAATTATTTGACTCTTCATGTTGGTAAAATTTCTGAGCTCTGTTTGGGCTTCCAAACTCTGTACCAATTCAAAAACTGCCATGAGACATACAGCTGTTGTGATCGCATAGGCTTCCTATATTTGTTTCCCTTCCCTCAGAGCACATCAGCTTGCACTGACGTTTTTTCAACATCTAAGAAAAGTTATTTTGTACTTTTTTCTAGTTTTCTAGTTATTTACAAGGGTAGGGGAAGTCCTGTAGAGGTTAACCTTTCATAATCAGAAGCAGACATCTTCTTTTCTTTTAACATAGAAATCACAGATGTTTTATAATATTCAAATAATTCTAATATGTGAAATCTGTTTCTGCTATTACCTCTTCTGCTTCTCACTCATAGTGTCTTGTTTGTGCCTTTTTACATTTGGCAGAATGGTAAGCATTGTACTTTTTTTTTTTTTATTGCATAGAAACTTCCTAAAGTTCAGGATAAATATGCCCTATACAGAGGCATCTGATGGTACCACCAGCTAGGAAACACCTCAAACCTGGGGACAAAACTAAAGAGGAATACTTGTCTCCTGTCACACTTTTTTAGATATTTTCTCTTTTTTCTTTCTATTTTCCTACTTCACTGCCCCACTAAGGTATATTTTTCATGTTTGGGGAGATATACAATGATAGCTTTAATTATAGGTTACCCTAATCTCCTCAGAGTGAGACTTTTTAGGTCCTACTTGAATGTGAGAGGAAGTCTTTAAACTATAGACAATTTCCTTTTTTTTTTTTTTTTTTTTGTAGTCTTGCTCTGTTGCCAGGCTGGAGTGCAGTGGCACGATCTTGGCTCACTGCAGCCTCCGCCTCCTGGATTCAAGCAATTCTCCTGCCTCAGCCTTCTGAGTAGCTGGGACTACAGTTGCACGCCGCCATGCCCAGCTAATTTGTTTGTATTTTTGGTACAGACAGGGTTTCACCATGTTGGCCAGGATGGTCTTGATCTCCTGACCTTGTGATCCGCCCGCCTTGGCCTCCCAAAGTACTGGGATTACAGGCATGAGCTGCTGCGCCCGGCCAAGAAAACATTTTATAAAACACAAAATCTTGGGTTTTAACTTCTGTTTTCCTTGCCCCAAGAGGTCCAAGAGTGTGTCACTTTTACCCTCAGCCTGAAATTAACAAAGAAACAATTTTAGTGCTCTGATAGTCTGTTTATTCTGCTTATTTATTTAGGTTTTAACTTTTCCAAAATATTTAATATTTGTTATGGCAGTATTCCAAATGTATGTGCTCATTCCACTATATCTTACCATTTTTAGCAAGAGGCAGTAAGCCAAATAATCTAACACACCATTCCTACAAAAACTCTTTCAAACTAATTTTCTAAAAAGCTGAAATCGTAAGAAGATGAGAGTATTGTTTTCTTTCTTCTTGGCTTTGATCCAATATGAAGAGGTATCCTAGGTGTGACTGCTTTGAAGACCAAACCCTCCTTCACGTGGGCTGTTCTAAAGTCTGGGTTTAGAGACACAGAAAGCATTATCAGGTTTATTTGATTGCAGATCTATAGTCATATTCTTCAATCACATTTTTCTATAATAAAGCTTATACTTGACCTCCAGCTCTCTATTTCCTACATCTTGTTTCTCAACTGCTTCCCAAACTTGGAAAAAAACAGTGATTTATCTACCAAACCCTACTCCCAAAAAGAAAATCACAACTATATATATGCAAAAAAAAATTCCATTTAATTTCCAACTAATTTTATATGAGAAAATATGAAGAGATAGTAAAGAAACAAACACAAACAAACACAAACAAATCCTGCCTCCTAGCTGCGATAATTTAGGTGGGACAGAGGACTAGTTACATCCTTTTACTCCTCTCGTGTCCAGAAAAACATTTGATGATCCCAAATACAAAGTCATATGGTGCACCAAAAATGACTTGCTGCAGTTTGTGGCTTTACAGTTTATATGTCCTCAAGGTAAGTAAAAAATGTCTCAAAACAACTAAGGTCATTACACACAGCAGTATCTCCTTTTAGCACTTTTATTCAGTGATTGCTCTAAACCTCATAAGTTAAGTACACATTTGAGAGGCCATTGTATCCTTTTTTTTTTTTTTTTTTACCTTGTTTGGGCAGAAGATAAGAAAAAACACTATAAAAATAACTAAAGGCATCTCAAGAAGGTAAGATGATAATTAAGTGAAATTATTAATCTTAAAATACATCTAAAATTATTCACCACAAAATTTCTGCTCTCTGTGCACTCTTCAAATCATTTTGGAGCATGGGACAGACTGAAACCAGTCTGCATGATAACTCAATTACCAATTCACTGTACCAGTTATGCTCTATATGACAATATAATATTGGATAACTGAAGAGTCTGTGTTGGAGTTTAAAACTGTTTAAAAGTCAGAAAAGTAAACAGAATTAGGGCCATTGATAGCTCTACAGGTCATTAAAAGGATTTTTAAAAGCACTATGCTGTCCAAGAGGCAGTCAATATAAAGACTGTAAGATAGGAGAAATATGATCTATAGACCACGTCTTAGTAACAATGCTGGCAGCAGCCACATTCAAAACCATCTGCAGCCAGTTTAGCAAACAATCTGGAATGCCACCAGGAACAAATTAAAATAGTCAATGATAGAAGAAATGAAAGCCTAGTATGGGTGAATGAAATGTTGCTTGCTGGAGAATGCAAAGACCGTAATCTTACAATATTCTAGAAGTCAGAAAAAGAATTTTTCAGCACGAATGTTATACGGAGATTGAAAGTCAAATTGAGGGCCATAAAGAGAAACATGCATGGCAAAACCACCATGCCAAGGCAAGGAACTCAAATCCCAATCCCAGTGGCTTTGCTGACATAAAGTGCAACTCAACCAGGAAGAGAATGTGTTTAACGCTGCTATGATCTGTAAGGGACACTGCTCACCTGGTCAGTCCTGGAAGCACAATAATGTCAAGGACCATCATCTGTTTGAAGCCAGCAACTGAAATAATGCCCCTTGATAATACCTGAAGTGGACTTTGGTATCAGAACTTTACAAAGACAGCATGATTTGCCTTTGTTAAGAATGAAGTTATCATGTAGTAAATGTATGTTGTTTCTTAAATAGTAATTAAAATTAGATGCAAACAAATATAATCTGCTGAATATTCTGATTTGATCATTACACAATGTATATATTTATTGAAATGTTACATTGTATCCATAAATATATACAATTATGTGTTAATTAAAAACAAAACGTAAAAAAACAGGAAAGGGTACATATCACTAACATTTAGTAAATGCTTACTTTGTGTCAATATGGTTCTATGTGCTTTACATAAAGTCTAAGGTAATTCTGACACCATGAAGTGTTATTGTTGTCTTGTTTTATTTCAACTAACTGCCAGGATATCCTGTATATTCTTTTCCTAACCCCTCAATGGTGCTGCTCAGAGAGGAAATACTATATGCACTGTCCTTTGCAATAGTTGAAGCAAGCGATTTTTAAGGATGATTATAAGAATTCTAGCATTGCAGGGATATGTGTAGAAACTGATGGAATCAAATACCCTGATGACATAACTTTTCTGAAGAAGTAATGTCATCATCTCCATTTTACATAAAATGTAAAGAATGCTAGGGAACCATGAAATTTAGTAGCTTATACTTTGCTATGATAGTAGAGACATAATGTGAACTCCACTGCTTTAAAATCATATATGAATCTAACAGAGTGGTTCTGGATTTAGTGCCAGAATCCTAGTCCCATCTCACTCTGGCAGTGATGAAACTCTTCAGTAGGAGAGGCTGATAGAATTCATCTATCCTGAGCTTGCCTTGGTCTCCTTCTGAATTCATCAAATTCTGTACTAGTCACTGAATAACTCTTAAGTCAACTCTATATTCCAAGCCCTCCTCCCTCTTTTGCCACCCCCCATTATTTGCTGTATCTGGATAAATTCAGAAACTAGGGATGTATTTCAGTATATACCTGAAATTGTTCACAATTTTTAAATTTTAAGGATAGAGTCTTCTGCAGAAGAATTTAACATCTCCCACTGATTTCTGCAATACCAGAACCCCCATGCTCATTCTCAGAAGTTGCGCCCTCTAATGGCTTGCACAGTACAGCCTTTTTCTTTCATGGCAATGCCATCGGGAAATTAATAAAAGTTACAGGATAAATGTGGCCAAAATAACTTTCTGTTTGAGCTCAGCTTCTCCAAGCCATAGCTCATGGCATTGACTTTTTTAGAGTTCTACAGGTACTTTCTGTGTTATATTCATAAAGTTTATCTCCCTATACTGTAGGAGTTACAATTGTTGACCAGTGGCCCCATCCTGCTATTTGATATTTCTTTTGTACTGTTTGTTGGCTTTATTTGTAAGCCCCAAAAGAATGTCAACTGTGAATCATGGTATATTTGGAAGTTACTTAAACCTATTCAGAAAGAACACCCATCTGAGCATGGATGGGGAGAGACACACTAACTACAAAATAGTGGTATTTGATTAAACTGCACAGGAATCACTGGAAAGGTTAGATGAATATTTAAAGGTTTCTGTTTGTTTTATCATGATTCTCTGAAGAGGAACAGTAACAGGAATAACTGATTGCAAGGAAGAGAGGTTTTTAATGTGAATTTTGAGAATGATTCAAAAGTCAGATAGGATTTAGATATTTTTAAGAAGGATGGGTGCTTTTACGCTTTGCTCTAAAATAAATTTTAAAAGATTGTTTCAATTTCGAAGAGTACTATTAGAGCTGCATTTTGAGGGGTGGTCTAATTTATGCATACAGAAGGACATTCTGATATTCTCAAAATTTAAGGAATCAAATTTATATAGAGAGATGTTATTAGTGATAATGATGGCAATTTATCTTTGGAATAAAGTTTACAACAGACGTAAAGTTATTTTTTGTCTTTATTGCCTCTTTACACATCAGGCATAATATGAATTAGAATTAAGTGCTTTAAAAGCTAATTCAACAGAATGCCTTTGATGATTATTCCATTTAAACTGAATACCAACTGCTGGTTTTCCAATTTATACAAAATTTCATAGCAAAGGAAGAAACTCAGGAATTAGGCTGAAATATACTGATGAATAAGGATATATGTCATGTATTCAAAGCTTACTGTTTCCTAGGCATATCCTGGATTCTTTACATTCAGTATTTATTTAATTGACTCTATCCTGTTAACAGCCTTTTAGAGATGAGGACTTTAACTATCGTAGTCAATAGGCTCATGAAGTTACCATGATAAAGCATAAAGGTAGGTCAAATCCATAAATGTTCAAGTTAATGTTTCAGGATCCAAGATTCTAGCATATTCCATAGATGACATTGTTGTGGGTGCATGGGATGTCTAAATATTTATTTCAGTAATTTAAGTATTCACTTTCATAAAAATGTGAAATCATATATATAAATACACACTCATAGATTATACATCTATACATATACAAGTGTAAAGGCACACTTATACACTCTGAAAATAACTGACATGTATATTAATCATACACAAAGTTGGGCAAATTTGAAGAAATAAAAAAATCTTCTCATAACCTAATAATTTCACTTCTGGCTATGTACCTAAAAGAAATAAAACGTATGTCCACACAAAACTTGCATACACATGTTCATAGCAGCATTGTGCTAAATAGCCCAAAAGTGGAAATAATGCAACTGTATATCAACAGGAAAGAATAAACGAAATATAGTATGTTCATACAATAGAATATTACTTGACAATAAAACATAAGGAAGTCTTAATACATGCCACAATATAAATGAACAATAAAAACTTTCAGGTAAGTGAAGAAGCTAGTTTGAAAAGACACACTGTATGTGTCTTTCTATATAAAATGTCTAGAATAGGCAAATCCATACTGACAGAAAGTAGGATAGTGACTCTAGGCACTAGGGAATAGACAGTGATTGCTAGTAGGTATTGGGGGTGATAAAACTACCTAAAATTAAATAGAGATGATGACTGCATAACTATGAATATATCAAAGACCTCTGTATTGTATATTTTAATAGGCAATTTTATGACATATGAATTATATCTCAAGAAAGCTATTATTAAAATATATAATGATCACATGTAGACTAATATAAATTGGTGAATTCGTGAGAACAAAGTATATCATCAAGAGAAAACCATTGGCTACAGACATATGACAAATAAGACTAGGGCAACAAGAGCAAAACTATGTCTCAAAAATAAATAAATAAATAAATAAATACGATTGTGATGCATACCCAGTCTAGAGGTTATTAACTATTAAGGACAGGTACCTGCTTGTCAAAAGAGAAAATATCATGTGACCAAATAAGCTGTCATAGGCAAATGATTGCAAATCTAGCTGAAATTTGATGCTCATTCTAGCAGGCAATTTACAAATATTATTATTATATTTATTAAACATGACCAGCCTTTCATGGTAAATGAAGATAAATTCACTCCATCCAAAAACTCATTAGCTTTTTTCCTATAGGCAAGTGTATTTCAAACAAGTACACATAAAATTTTGTGTGACTCTTGAAAAAGTCATGATGCACAACAAGGGAATTGATATTTAGGTGGTGTCACTGGTATGACCATACTAGTTTTTAAAATAATAAAATTGTCTGTAAGTACCTGGTAAATAGTCTTTGCCTCTAGCCTCTTAGTGCGTTCTCATCTTGTGGACCTAGACCTTACCTTGAGACCCCAACCCTAGACCTCTGTATAAAGCAACTATAGGGTTCAAAACATGGTGTTCACATAATGTCAATTTTAAGTATTCTAAATATAGCCCCTGATAGATGGAACCTGAAGACATTATGCTAAGTGAAATAAGCCAGTCACAAAAGGATAAATCTTGTATAATTCTACTTGTATCAGCTATCTATAGTAGTCAAATTCATAGAGACAGAACATAGAAGCATGATATATTAGTCCATCCTTGTATTACTATAAAGAACTACCTGAAACTGAGTAATTTATGAAGAAAAGAGATGTAATTGACTCACAGTTCTTTAGGCTCTACAGGAGGCATGGCTAGAGAGGCCTCAGGAAACTTATAATCATGGCAGAAGGCATAAGGGAGGCAGGCACATCTTCACATGGCCAGTAAGAGAGACAGGGAGCAAAGAGAGAGGTGCTATACACTTTCAAACAAAAGATCTCCTGAAAACTCTACCACAAGAAGAGCAAGGGGGAAGTCTGCC
Organism: Colobus angolensis palliatus; assembly: GCF_000951035.1. Taxonomy (NCBI): domain Eukaryota; kingdom Metazoa; phylum Chordata; class Mammalia; order Primates; family Cercopithecidae; genus Colobus; species Colobus angolensis. Next base: position 5,698,906 of record NW_012114710.1, read on the forward strand.
CCCATGATTCAATCATCTCCCACCAGTCCCCTCTCTAATACTAGAGATTACAATTCGACATGAGATTTGGATGGAGACACAGAGCCAGACCATATCAGGTGGTCACCAGTGTTTGAGTGGACAGAGAATGAGGAGTTAAAGGGTATAGAGTTTACTTAAGGAAAATGAAAACATTCTGGAGATGCATGGTGGTGATAGTTGCAAAATATTGTAAATGTATTTAATATCACAGAATTGTACACTTAAAAATGGTTAAAATTGTACAAATTATGTTATGTACATTTTATTACAATAAAACAGATTTTAGGCCAGGCACGGTGGCTCACGCCTGTAATCCCAGCACTTTGGGAGGCCGACGTGGGTGGATCATGAGGTCAGGAGACCAAGACCATCCTGGCTAACACGGTGAAACTCGTCTCTACTAAAAATACAAAAACATTAGCCAGGCATGGTGGTGGGTGCCTGTGGTCCCAGCTACTCGGGAGGCTGAGGCAGGAGAATGGCATGAAGCTGACAGGCAGAGCTTGCAGTGAGCCGAGATCACGCCACTGCACTCCAGACTGGGCGACAGAGCGAGACTCCATCTCCAAAACAACAACAACAAAAAAACCCCACACATTTTAACGTGGGTAACAAGCATAGAACTTGCTAACTAAAGACAGTACTAAAAATATTTAAACCATGCATTTTAAATATTGTAAAACCCTAAGTTCAAGAAGCATCTTGATAAACAAGCTTGTGATAGGTCCACAACTAGTCACTTAGGGAAACTAAGAAGAGTCGAAGCTATAGGTAATACTCGGAAAGTTTATATCCTACAAGATCCTGTATTCGTCTGTTAAGGCCACCATAACAGACTACCACATCCTGGGAGGCTTCAACAACAGAAATTTATTTTCTCACAGTTCTGGAGGCTGGAAGTCCAAGATCAAAATGTCGGGAGATTTGGTTTCTGGTGAGGACTTTCTTCTGGCTTGCTGAGGGCTGCCTTTGTGTTGTTTTCTCACGTGACCTGTCCTCTATACATGCACACTCCTGGTATTGCTCCTTTTCTTATAGAGACGTCTGTCTTATTGAATAGGATCCTTGCCCTATACCCTCACTTAACCTTACCTCCTTAAAGCCCCTGTCTCCAAATACATTGAAAGTTAGGGCTTCAGCACATGAATTTGGGCAGAAGAATACAATTCAGTCCATAACAGATCCCTATGTACTTTTACATACCACTCCACAGCACTATCATCAAAGGCAAAATGCTGACCAAATTCTAACAATTCTTTTACAGTCAATCTTATGACATTCTTATTTGATAATAAAGCAACAATGATTGTGTTGTGAACTGAACGGGAATTTTAAAGATAGTAAATTACTTGAAAATGTAGTATATAGTTGTCCTCTGGGGGAAAAGTGTAAGCTCAATTATTAAATAAGGAAGTACAGAGCACTACACCTTTGCCTAGTATCACATCCATCAGACCAGATAACTGCATCTTCATCCATCATTTGATACAATAGAAATGAAATTGTTATAATAGAACATCAATGTAGAGTGCTTTGAAACTAAATTTCAGTAAATGTCTTGACTGCTCCTATGATTCCAACTTACAATGTAATAACAATACATGTGATCCACATTCTATCCCTCTCATATTCTGTCTTAATTAAAGTTTAAGATTTGATTAGATAGACAAAACAAAAGCTTCTTCAAACCCGTAGACTACATACTTCAAGCATGTTTTGAGTCTTTGCCAGTATTAAATTGTCCAACTTTCAAGAAGTGGTAGGTTGCTAGCTTCCTGGTCATATTGTGCCTCATCTGAACCACCTAGATCTGAGATTAATAGAAACTGACTTGTTCTTGTCACTTTGGATCTGTCCAGTTTTTTCAGTCCATTTTATTTTATTTTACTTTTTATTAATTTATTTTTTGAGACAGAGTCTCACTTTGTTACCCAGGCTGGAGTGTAATGGCACGATCTCAGGTCACTGCAACCTTCGCCTCCTAGGTTCAGGTGATTGGCCTCAGTCTCCCGAGACTACAGCTGTGTGCCACCACACCTGGGTAATTTTTGTATTTTTAGTAGAGACAGGGTTTCACTATGTTGGCCAGGTTGGTCTTGAACTCCTGAATTCAGATGATCCATCCACCCTCAGCCTCCCAAAGTACTGGGATTACAGGTGTGAGTCACCACACCTGGCTCAGTTCATTTTAAATATTTTAAAACCCTAAATTCATATATATCTTATCCACCATCATAATATCCTAAAAATCAGGATTTGCCAGTTGAGGTTAAGAATTTATATTAAGAAAGCAAACATTTCTGAATTTACTTATAGGAAGAAACACAATATAGAAAATGCTACATTGTCTAATTGCCTTCTCACTACTGCAGCAAACAAAATATTTCTGTTTAAATGATGAAGATTTTAGTGAAAATTTTAGAACCTTTTCGTGTGTTTATCTTATTTGATATATGTATATTTTATAAAGATAAATACTACCAAAAGTAGAACATCATTCTTTTATCAAATATTAGAGTATTGATAACAGATGTCTGCTGATCAAATAGCTGATTTATTTGGTTTCTAAGAAATTAATTGAGCCATCTGGAAAGTTCTCTTACCTCAGAGAACTACCTAGTAATATATGTACATTTCAATGGCAGGCAAATTGAAGGTGCTCAATAGATAATAATAATCATAAAATAAGAATTATTATATTGCTACATCATTTATTGTTTTGTGATTAATATTCAAGTAAAAATGATTTGTTCATACAAAATTGATGTAATTCCTGTCCTGAATCAAAAATAATTTGACCCAGAATTATTGAATGCCTACAATGTGCAAATCTCAGTAAGCACCTGTGAGGAAAAGTTAGTGCATCAAACAATAGCTTTAGAAGGATTAATACCAAAATAAGACTTATTTTTTTGTTTACAGATTCTTTGGAACTTTATTTTTCTCTCATAAAACTTAAACCCAATTTGTGTAACTTGCAAGCATAATATTTTGAGAGGGATTGTTCCCTCCAGTCATCCATAACCAGCAACAAAACCAAATTACTACTGCCATCTCTTTCTTTCTTATTTGGTTCTATCACTGCTGAAAAATATTAAAGACGAAAAGAAATCTGTTATAAGTTTCTCCAGGAATGTTCTTAAATTTGTCTCACTATTCCTCATTTACCCCTTCTGAGCCTACTGAAAGTGAAAAATAGAAGTGGTTGGCCAAAGGCAAGAATATAAAGTTAGGAAGAAGTTGTGCTCAGTTAACTCTTTTCAGCTTATTAGCATTTTACATACATCAGAAGAGGGTGGAGGAAAAGGGACAGGCAGTAAGAGAGCAAGAAAAGGCTACGTCTTCTGAGCTGTGGTGTCTAGTTTAAAAGAGTCAGCTCTGTTATAGCTCTTCTTTGAGAAATTGCAGTTGGAGACAAGGAAAATCAAAACATCTCCATTCAACATTACGTTTTGTAAAGGATTTCCCCCAAAGATTTTCAGCTTTCACATACGAAAGAATCAGAGTTCACTGACTCAGATAAACATCTTTGCCTATAGGATTAAAATCAGATGGGCTTAAGCCCTTTTTCTTGGTTGAAAACCTCAAAAGATTAGAGAAGCGATATGGTGGTGGTTGACTACTGATATCAAGTGCTGTTTGTGTCCGAGTTTTCCTCCAGTCAATGAAGAAAAGCTTCTATTATAATTCCATCAAATTTAGCACTGTATTGTATTATTATGCCAGAAATATCTTCAGATGTGCTAAAAATACAAGAATATTGGTATTGGAATTAAAATGCACCATTTAGAATTATTTGATCCCAATCTAGTTGGCTAGACTTATACACATATATTTATCATTTTCAAATATGGTAAAATAGCGTCAAATCACTAAAATTATTTCTTTGGGTCAATTACAGTGAACAGTACAATAGAATCTGAAAATGAAATACAGTGACTGTATACGCTGGGCACGGGGACTCATGCCTATAATCATAGCACTTCGGGAGGCCAAGGCTGCCAGATTGCTTGAGCCCAGGAGTTTGAGATCAGCCTGGGCAATATAGGAAGATGCTGTTTTAAACAAAGAAAAGAAAAAAATACCGTGGTTATCTCATACAATTTCGTATAGACTAAATTAAAATTTTGTTTTGAATAGTAAGAAACTAATCTAAATTGGGAAGCTACAGAGCTTTCCTTGAACAATTACACATAAGTAAATAAATGTATCATTGTTAATTTTTTTTACAAAAAAGAACATGAAACTTAACTCTTAGATAATTACACATACTAACTTTAAAATTGACAACCACTAAAATATTTACTCTGCAAACACTGCCTCAAGACTTGACTCCCCACCACTGGATAGAGTTCATGTTAATATTGATCTTGCATCACAGTGTCCACTAACCCAAGTCCTAAAGGAGATCTCCTTTTGGTTTTATCCCGATATCTTGTGTTGATTTGTATTTTTGACAAATAATATAAACCAGTTCACTTATACCTTCTATGAAATAGGAGTAATAACATTTGTTCCTTTCTTTGTTCACATAGTATAGAAATTAAGTGATATCAAGAAAGAAAGTGATATCAAGAAAGTTGTATCAAGTACTACCAAAATGTAAGACAGGACTTCTTTCTGAGAATAAAAATAATCTCCCTCCAAAATATTAAGCATACATTGTGAGATCAAATTCACAGTTTACAAATATGAATTAATCATTTCTCTATGTCAGATATTATCAGTGACATACACACAATGAATAAGGTAAGGTTCCTTTTCTCAAGAACTTACCAAATAATAAGGGAAACAGATAAGTAAATACAAAGTGGTAAATTTGGGTGTTATGGTGAGGCCCAAAGAGTGTAATATCAGCTTAACCTGAAAGTATCGAGAAAGAACAACCTGAAAGAATCGAGAAAGAACTTGGTAAGAAGTGGTATTTAAATAGTGTCTTGAAAGGTGATTCTCCAGCTCATTCATAAAAATATGAGGAGGAATGTGTGTGAAAAATGTGGTTGACTAAGCAATGAATGTACAATGGGGAATGTATGTGTCAGTACTCCTTTGATTGCAAGCAATAGAAATATAACTCAAATGAACTTACACATAGAAAGAAAATCTGTTGATTCAAATAACCAAACTACAAAAAGGCAGAGGTAGCCTTTCAACAATGCAATCCAAGGATAAAGCTTCATTAGCACTCTGCTGCTCCATCTTCTCCCTGTCTCTAATCTCTCTTTTGTTTTGCATTTTATGGCTCTGAATCACTGAAGAAAGATTTTTTTTTTCTACAGGGTCATTTTCCACAGGAGAGAGACCACAACCACTGGGGATTAGAGATTCACATCCTAACAGTTCACCAACAGAGAGGAAGAATATTTTTCTTCCAGTCACAGAATGAAAATATCCAGGGAAAGACCGAGAATAAAATAGGCCTAGTTTGAGTCTTGTAAAAAAGAAGGTTAAATACAATAGCTATAATAAGATAATAGATGCCATAGTTATGAAAGTGGGCAAGGGATCATTGAGAATCTTATCATTGAGATCATTGAGAATCTTATATGCTACACAAGGAAGTTTGGATTTCACCAGGTAGGTTAAACGGAACTAACAAAGGGTTTTATGATTATATTTCCATGCTTAGCACACAGAAGATGATGAGATAAAGGGAGAGAGGGCAGGGTGACACTTAGGAAGTGTTGCAATGATCTCAGCTTGAGATGATAATGGCTTGAACTAGAACAATAGCAATGATAATGTAAAAGAAATAGAATAAGTAGGAATTAATATTCACCATTCACCATTTCATAGGTGTTTAAGAGGGGATATCATATAGAATGACTATAAGATTTCTGGTTTCGTTGCTAGGTAAATAATGGTAGCAGTAACCAGAATGAGAACTATACAAAGAGGAGAGAGATTAGCTCATTTTTGGACAAGTTGAGGGTCACATGAACTATAAGGGCGATGTCCAGTGGGCAGCGGATGTCTAAATCCATGGCTCCATAGAGATGTCAGCTGAGCTGAGTGCATGGAATTGGGGAACACCCTCTGAGAGATGATAGATGAAGTCATGGAGATGTGTAAGGTGGCCGAAAGAATATGTAAGATAAAAAAGAAGAGAACAAAATACAGAACTCTGTAGACTTAATGGGTATGATGACTTTGCAATGTGCCCACTTGGCTAGGCTGAACTATATTTCCCAAAATCCCCTTTTCTTTTATCTTTCCAGTTGGGTTGGGGCTGAGGAGTTTCTTAGTAGAGTTGGAGGGGAGAAGGGAAGTGAGAGCTATTTTGAAACACACACATTGTTGCAGATCTCTGCATTACCTCAGTGCAGGAAGCAGCCGGGCATACAGTGGCTCTCCCTATGCCCTGGATTTGCTTTCAGTTTCCCTGACTTTTGGACCAGGCATGGATATTTTGCTCCATAATGAAGGACTTCAGCTTCTGCATAATACCTTCATCATCAAGGTCAGAGGAAACAAGAATGGACATGGATTGCAGTTTATCCCACTGGTGTTCCAGCCCATGCTCATGGAGTTGGAGACTGCTGTGATCCCTGACAGCCTGCCTGTGGCTATTGGGCTTCAGCATTAGACACAAAGGCTGTTTAGTATTAGTATATACGTATGCTTGCATAAACCAAGGTCTCCACAATCAGTTTACATATTGATTACTATATATTACTATATATGTGTGTGTGTATATAATTATATATGTATGTACATATATACACATAAATATATATTTGAAATATATGCAATATATACACACGTATAAATAGCATACAAATCTCCTGCTGGATCTGTGATTGAATCTGCTACAGTGGGCAAAAGAAGAGAAGACCCAAAGGAGATCTTAAAAAAATGATGATCAGTGATGGAGGAGGAGCATAGGGTTAAAATGACCGCAGGAGACCTTTCCAAAGGAGAAAGGTAACACATGAAATGCTGCAGAAAATCCACTAAGTATGGTCTGTAGACTAGCCATCAGGTTTAGCAATTAAAATAATAGTTAACATTTGTTCCGGTAATGTCAGAGAGGAATAATAGGGAAAGAATCCTGGTGGAAATGGCCCAAATAGAAAATGAGAAAAAGAAAAATAAATATATACTAATCTTCCAAATAGCTCAATTTTGAAGAAAGGCTGGATTAAGAAATAGTTTCAGGATAATGCTAGGGTTATTTTGTTTGTTTATGTTGTGTTAAAAATAACAATATTTACCTTCTTAATCATTAGGAGTACAGTACAATAGTGTTAACTATATGCATATTATGTAACATCTCTAGATTTTCATGTTGCAAAACTGGGACTCTATATCCATTGAGCCACTACTCTCTTTTTGCCCCTCCTCCTAGCCCCTGGAAACCACTATTCTACTCTGTTTCTAAGTGTTTTACTACTTTAGATCCCTCATATAAGTGGAATTATGTAGTATTTGTCTTTTTGTTGCTGGCTTATTGCACTTAGCATAATGTCTTCAATGTTTATCCATGTTGTAGCATATAAAGGATTTCCTTCTTTTTTAAGGCTGAATAGTATTACATGGGTGTGTGTGAGTATATTTATATTTGTGATATATATGTGAGATATCTCACATATATATGTTATATATGTACCATGATATATATATATCATGTTAAATATATATAGATATATATAGAAAAACTTTTTTTTATCCTTCACTGTTGATGAACATTTAGGTTGCTACCACCTAGGTTGTTTCTTGGGTACTGTGAATAATGCTGCCATGAACATGGGTGTGCAAGTATCTGTATGAGATCCTGTTTTTGATTCTTTTGGATAGATTCTCAAAAGTGGAATTTCTGGGTCATATAGTAATTATGTTTTTAATTTTTCAGGAATCACCACACTGTTTTCCACAGCAACTTCACCATTTTATTATACGTTTCTACCAATAGTACACATGGATTCAATTTTCTCTACATCTTCACTAACACTTATTATTTTCCATTTTTGGTTTTTTTTTTAAATAGCGTCTATCATAACAGCTATTAGTTGATATCTTATTGTGGATTTGATTTGCATTTCCCTAATGATTAGATATGCTGGTCATATTTTCATATGCTTTTTGGCCATTTATGCATCTTCTTTTAAGAAATGTCTATTCAAGTCCATTTGTCATTTGTCCAGTTTTCATTTTTTTTCTTTTTTTCTTTTTTTTTTGAGACGAAATCTCGCTGTTGCCCCCAGGCTGGAGTGCAATGGCACGATCTCTGCTCACTGCAACCTCCGCCTCCCAAGTTCAGGTGATTCTCCTGTCTCAGCTTTCCGAATAACTGGGATTACAAGTGTGTATCACCACATCCAGCTAATTTTTTGTATTTTAAGTAGAGATGGGGTTTCACCATGTTGGCCAGACTGATCTCGAACTCCTGAACTCAGGTGATATGCCCACCTCAGACTCCCAAAGTGCTGGGATTATAGGTATGAGCCACCACGTCCAGCCATTTGTCTATTTTTCAATCAGACTGCCTGTTTATTGTTGAGTTGTGGGAGTTCTTTATATATTCTGGTTGTTAACCCCTTATCAGATACATGGTTTGCAAATATTTTTCTCATTTCATAGGTTGCCATTTCACTGTGTTGATTATTTCTTTTGCTGTGCAGAAGTTTTAAAATTTGATATAGTTCAGTTTATCTATTTTTTACTTTATTCTCTATGCTTTTGGTGTCATCTCTAAGAAATGATTGTCTACAGCAATGTCATAAAAAGTATTTCCTTTATGTATTTTTCTAGGAGTTGTATAGTTTCAAGTCCTACATTTAGGTATTTAATTGATTTTCAGTAAATTTTTGTATATGGGATAGATAGGGATTTGAATCCATTCTTTTGCATGTGAATACCTAATTTGCCCAATACCATTTATGGATGAGATCATTTTTTCCCCATTGTGTTGCCTTACAATCTTTTTTGAACAATCATTTGACCATATATATAATGGTTTATTTCTGGACTATTTATTTTATTTCATTGGTCTATATGTCTGATTTTGTGCCAGTACCACACTGTTTTCATTGTTGTATCATTGTAGTACAATAACATAACCCAGAGAAATGACAGTGACAGAACAAGAACTTTGCAGTCTCCTAACATTGTCTAGGAGAATGAGACCTGATTCCATGAGACTAAAGATTATAGGTCTCTGTATAGAATTTTATAGTGTAAGACAAAAAGGTCAAAACAGTCCTCAAAAATATCGGCTTCCAGTTTTTCAGATTCTTTGCTCCCCATGCACCATTCTGAATATAATTTGACATTACATATAGGTTATGCTATTATAAAAGAGAATGCACTAACCAAAAGGTGAAACTCCTAATTTCCGTTTGTTAGCATTCTCATTATAAGTTAACTAATACAGTATGTTAGCATTTTTTTTTTTTTTTTTTTTTTTTTGTGAGACAGAGTCTCACTCTGTCACCCAGGCTGGAGTGCAGTGGCATGATCTCAGTTTACTGCAGCCTCCACCTCCCAGGTTCAAGCGATTCTCCTGCCTCAGCCTCTCAAATAGCTGGGATTACAGGGGCCTGCCACCGTGCCTGGCTAATTTTGTATTTTTAGTAGAGACAGGGTTTAATCATGTTGGCCAGGCTAGTCTCAAACTCCCAACTTCAGGTGATTAGCCCCCTCGGTCTCCCAAACTACTGAGATTACAGGCATGAGCCACTGCGCCCGACCTATATTAGCATTCTGGTTAATGTATTTATCTCATGAGTTTGTCTTCCTGCATCACTTTATCTTGGGATACACTGACAAATGAAACTCCTAGGTTTACAAACCCCAAATCCTGACAATAGTCTCCCTATCAATTTACTGCTTTGGGAAACTCTCTTCACAGTGACCAGTGAGCTCCTTGAGAGTGTCTGACTTTCCTTTAGCTTACTTTTCAGTCACTGTTTATTAAATGAATGAATGAGTGAATGAGTGGTCAGTCATCACCTTTAAATGATCATCCTATAATCCAACTAGACAACATGAATTATATTAGGAAGATTTGGAACTTCTTTGAAGAAGGAATTATTTGAACCAAGAGTATAATGAAATGAGGTATAAATAATATTAATCTTTTTATTGTCTTGAAACAGTTTCCTCACAACTTCCTTACTTTATGAAGACAGTTCTCACAATAATTTAGGCTTTGATATTGGTATGACTTGACTGTGTCCCCACCCAATCTCATCTTGAATTGTGGTTCCCCTCATGTTGTTTTTGTGATAGTGAGTAAGTTCTCATGAGATCTGATAGTTTTATAAAGGGCTTCCCCCTTAGCTTGATTTTCATTCTTTGTACTGCGGCCCTGTAAAGAGGTGTCTTCCACCATAATTGTTAGTTTCCTGAGACCTCTCTAACTGTGCACTACTGTGTCAATGAAACCTCTTTCCTTTATATATTACCCAGTCTCAGGTATTTCTTCATAGCAGTGTGAGAATAGACTATTACAGATACTGTTGTCTTGCTACATTGCTCTGAGAGGGCTGGCACTGAAGCAGAAGATGGTTTTGGCTATTATTGTAGGCTATGTAACACCCTCTTCAAGTGCTATCGACTCTAATCCCCCATAGGTTGTTGGAGAGAGTCATGAATTGATGGGTTAGGCATATGAGGAAAAGATGTTTACCTAAGCTTGGATATTGTGGGGATTGATTGATTTCCAAACAATAAAATAGCTCATTCTTATCATTTTCATCCATCACAAATAACATTGATCACTAATGGTTTGTTCAAAATGTGTCCTCTCAAATACTACCTTGAATTTTCAATACATTTCAGAGTAATATCAAGTTACATTTTTAAGTAGCTAAAATAATAACCCACTTATTGAGTGAGCTTCCTCAGGTATCATGACCACAGGCAAGAGAAATTTTAATTTAACTTTTAAAAGTAACAATAGAAAAGAGTGGCTTTATGGTGATAAAATCTATTTAATATACTCCATTTTTACATTTTTAATACAAAACTACTATTAACTAGGATTATGAATGTATTTTTCAACTCTTTAGAAAAAATTTCAAATGCACACATTTTAGAAACCTTGTTCAACTTGGATTGAATGAAGTATATAGATTAGACTAAATTTCTCTGGTTTAGTTAGTGTATGCAAACTAAGTTGGTGCAGCTGAATTAATCACATGTTCAAGCTAATTCTTTTTGCAACCTTATTAAACAGGCTAGAGTTTCTGTTTTATGAATGTAAACAGAGAAAGGTCAACAATTTCGCTAGGGGCATGTTCCAGGGCATGGGAATTAAGTGAAAAGTCATCTTCATTCCCTTGCTGAACTAAAAACAGCCTCAATCCTCAATTCTTAGTTTTGGATAATGTAGAATGTGCTGTATTCACAGAGCATATTGTTTCTGAGCAGCAATGAAGGTCATTTATTACAGCATTGTCAGTCAACTCTGCAATGATTCTTTGATTAGTGAAAAGTACTTTTGCATGTTATGCCTTAGGGTGTTTCTTTACTGGTTGTTTTTGTTTTGGGTTTTTCCGTTTGTTTGCTTGTTTGTTTCCTCCAAAAGAATTCTGTGGATTGTACTAATTCTCTCCATGAGAATTTTTGGCAAGAGATTCGCTACATCATGTGCCAAAGGTGGTCCACAATAAAGCATAAAACTTAAATTAATATACAACGTTTGTGTCTTTCTCTAGGGGATAATTGTTACATACCTTTACAAGCCTTCATAAAAGACAGCAGAGTAAGTTGTATAGAGCTCTTATTCACTCTGAACATTTAAGAATGTAACCATTTTTGAAAAAAGTTGCAAGACAGTGGGTGTGTTTGTTATATTTTAAACTTAAACCACTTCAAGCCCAATATAGGACCCATCCTTCTCTCTTACATCCATCAAAACACCAGTCATTTCTTTTTTCTTGCAAGGAACACAGGGCTTCACAGGATCAGACAAAAGGATTTCAAGTGAAGGTACTCCTCAGCTCCAAATCTGTGCAATAGCTTTAGACAATATGTTTCATTGGATCAAATAATTAAGTGTGGCAACTAAGAAATACTGTCTGCCTCTTGAACTAGGATGTGATTGATACCCTTCTAATTTGTAAAATTTGGTGTTTTTACTCAATTTTCTGATATTCCTGTTATGTTGCAGATCCCAGGATGGAGAAACAATACCTAAGGTCAACCAGGGCATATGAAGACCAGGGTTCTCACTTGTTCATTAGTTTATTTGTTCAACAATTGAACCAAAATTTATTGACCCCTTCTTCAAGCTAATCACTGTGCTAGATATTTGAGGTAGGGCTATGGATACAGAAAACAAGCCAGAAATTGTACCTATCCTCTTGAAGCTTATAAATTAACAGGTTAACAATGAGAAGACATAGGCACAGGGAGGGGAACAAGACACACTGGGGCCTGTTGTGGGGCGGGGGAAGGTAGAGCATCAGGATAGATAGCTAATGCATATGGGAGTTAATACCTAGGTGATGGGTTGATAGGTGCAGCAAATCACTATGGCACATGTTTAACTATGTAACAAACCTGCACGTTGTGCACATGTATAGCAGAACTTAAAATAATTAATTAATTAACAGGTTAATGTGGCAAAAACCGCAATTACTTTTACACCAACCTAGTAACATATTCTTTCCCAAAGGCTTTGAGGATGCTTTTCTCTGGGAGTTCCCAGCTCCCTCTAACCTCAACGGTTTCCTCAATTTTGCCCGAAGCATGCTTCCCTGGCATTCCTAACACCAGTAAGCACAACCCAATAAGGATGACTGCTACTGTCCCATGGAAATGGGCTGTCCTATCACTTTATATATTGCTTATCCAATTGCTCTTCCAGATCCCAGAATAGTTTCTACAATTGAAACAAAGACATTCCCCCTTCTCCAAATAAATCTTGTGGAGCCCTGAGTATTTACTATCCCCAACTATTATATGAAGCCAATAATCCAAAAGAAGTTAGGTCCTGCTCTTTCCCTAGCTTCTTAAAGATTCTTACTAACCTTTCAGCTTATAGCAGCAGCAGCAGCAAACAGCTATTGTCACTTGTGATGGAATTGTCACTGTTGGGATATAGAAACAGAAAACATCACTTCTCTCCTGGAGCGGGTTATAGCTGAGATGTCCCTGCGGTATCACCTACCATTGCTCTTGCTTTATGCCCTCTCACATACTGAGGTCTAGAGCTTATGAATGTTCTAGCTGTCACTCCCACTAGGGTTTTATAGTTCAACTGATTACTGGAATTTAGACTCTTTATCCCTGGTTTCTACTTTAGGGAATATCTGAACTCAGAAATTTTAGCAGTCAGATTGGCAATAGAGAATAGGTGAACTCATGTGCAACTGGCCGAGGGTGATCCCTGCAGGTCTCACATTAAGACACTAGGGTTATTGACTCACTTGTCAGAGGTTTTAGGAGTGGCACACTAGGCTGAGGGTAGGTCATCTCTATCACCCTTCTACCAAAAGCAAGTCTAAAGTACTTACTTATTCAGTGTCTACCAGGAGCCAGGCTCAGTGCTAAGAATTCAACATTAATACTGATTTCCATAAACAAATTTCTCTACAGGACAGGTATAGAAAAGCTTTTGTTGCTGAAGGAAATGAATCTAAGATTCCAACCTGCTTCAGTTTTCTAACTGTGGCTCTAATTCCCTGATGGGCCAGATCTGCCACCCTGAAACCAACCCATTTGGCTGGGACTTGTCTAATCTGCCTGGTTCTTGTCTAATCTGCCTGGTTCTTGGGGAACTGAATACTGTTCCCCAATATTCCAAGACATTCTAAAGACCCTACTTTTAGTAGGGACAGACTCTATGAGCCCTGTTGCTATAGTTTACCTGGCTGAAAACATCACCACCTGGAAACCACTGCTGACTCCAACCAACAGCTCTACCTCCTTGAAGGATGATGATGTGAATGATATTGATGAGATCCATCAGTTTTGAACTCCTGTTACATATCAGACTACATACTCGGATCTTTAAATTCAGCAGGTAATTTATTCCTTACAGAAATTATATGATATGAGCATTGTCATCTCTAGCTTACAAATGAGGAAAATGAGACTCAGAAAGGTTAAGCCATTTGCTCATGGTCTATGAATAGAAACTCAGTTTCACTTACCCAAAGTCTATATTCTCACCTGTAGGAAATATTGTGATATAGGTCTCCATTTAGGGGATTGGTCTCTCTGATTTAGGGTAAACTATCAATCCAGTTCTCCTGGGTCTCTGACACTTTTTAACTTAGACATGCATCCTGGGAAACCTCTTATTCTCACAAAAACCAGGACTACTGGCCACCCTTTTCCCTGTCAGAAGCTTTGTCTCTGGCCCCTTCTCTTTTTGTGGTACAACATGGCCAGAAATGGAGCAGGCCCAATGTAGCAACGGCCCTCCCTGGTGTAACCTAGGAAAGATTAGAGGCTTCTAGCCTTCCAATCTCAAGAGTTATACAATTTTGAGACTGTTTTCAGAAATGAACTTTAGGCTGCCTCAGTAAGAAAATAGAGAAGTATTGGGAAGCAACGTCCATTTACTTCCTTTTTTATTTATTTGCACTGTTGATTTGTTTCCTCAGTAATGAACAGAAGAGAATGCAATATTCAGAGGAGCCCTAGTTGTCACTCTTGTCAGCCTTCACATCTGAATCAGTCCTTGATGAAATGGCCCACCTTACCTTTCCTAGCTCCTTGTTTTGAACCCTGCAAGGAAAGGTTTCTGGAATGCTTTGCCATGGATGCCATCTACAGCTTCAGAGCTCACCTGCTCCTGGTGGTGCTCGGGGATCGATGTGTCACCTGGTTGGCAGCAGAGCTTTTTCCAGAAAACAATGGAAGCTTAAGCCTCAGAGTCCCTCACCTACCTGAGTCTTTTCAAAGTCCCAGAGAAAGATTTCAACAATGTGTTCACGTGACAGAACATTTCTTTTTTTAAGATTTATAAAAGTAAGACATTTTAACCTCAGTCGATTAAGACTGGTGTCTCTTTCTAGACCTACTACTCTTCCATCATGCTTCATCGTCAGCGCTTTGCTTTAGCAAAGGTCTGGCTATCTTTTGGGATCTGGTGAAGGAGGCTAAGTTGAAAATGTGCCATATTATGTAAAATTTGGAGGGTGTTTTGGAGAGTTTCAATAAAACAAATAGAAATTGTAGATAGCTTATTTGGCTTTATATTTCATCTCTTTCAAGATTTACATATTAATCAAATTTTTAAAACACATAAAAGTTAATGGAGTCAAAAATATAGGAAAGGAAATCAAGAAGAAGTTATTCTGCAATGAGAAATAAATTGTAGCAAAACAAAAACTTACATACTATCAAAAGCAGAAATTCCTTACACAAAAAGATGATTTTGAAATGGAAATGATGAGTAGGTATTTGGTTTGTTTGAGAATCCCATTAATGAAAAAGAGCAAGTCACATTAAAATACTGGAAAAAAAGATCCAAATTACCTGTTAATTTGAAGAACATGAATAGAGACAATAATGATAAAATACTCAAATACTATACCAAAGACATTGACCAACTGGTTAATGCCATTTCTCAGTTCAAAGGCCTTTGAAGAGCAGTCATTGCACAAGAAAACCTGAAATACCTTGAAATAGCCAAGCTAATACATGGAAGAAATGGGTTTTCATAATTTTGATAAGCATCTTAAGTGTTCACATGATATTACAAATGCCAAATTAGGAATCTAAAAGATTTTCAAAATTACCAATAAAAAATACAAATTTATGCAGCCATGCTAAAGGAAATAGTTTTTTTTTATTTTCTCTTTAAAAAAAGTTATATAATTGTTATATGAGGAAGTGAACAAAGAGTATGCAGGGAAAAAAAAATCATGTTTCTAAAAATAGTATGGAAGTGAATCCAGAAGTTAATTATTTAAAAATAATTATTTTTCTGAATTTGGAGGCATTTGTGATATTTGTCAGCTTTTTGAAATAGAATTTAACTTTTTTCTTCATTCTAAATATTTATTTTCCTACATAATTTCACAATCTCTTTCTGACTTAAAGAGGGTATTCTCAATAGTCTAAGCTCCAGATCTCTAAGAGCCTAGACCTGCTTTTCCCTTTCTCAAATTATAAGGGAAAGTACTCACTTACTGAACTCAGTAAATTCAATCAACCAGGCTGGCCCAGGGTACCATTGTGTGCACAGAATTTATCTTATATCATTAAAACTTCTACTTCCTAATTTAGGCAGTAACTTGTGATTGAAATGCTCAGAACTTTCCTGTTTTCAGCAGAAAAATTAGAGATTCTCCAAAGCCAATCTGAAGGTATCCTTATTGGTTCACAGGAATCCACCACTGCTTTTTCCCACAGTACATTTTAGTATCTGGGTTTTTTTCCTGTAAATTTGTAGCCTAAACATAACAGAGCACCAATAGATGTTCAATCACATATTAATCATTTGCATATATTTAGAAGATTAGATGGTAAGTAAAGTTTCACAAATTTAATCAGACTGATTTTGTAGAACCACCTGGTTTTGCTTTATCTATTGTAATGATTTTATTGTTGTCCAGCCAGCCAGCAGCATTAGAACTCAAAAACCCTAAACATAACGTATCAAATAGGCTCAACAGACTACTGCATTTCATCCATCTTAGACCATTTGGTTCTTCACTTAGCCTAAATTCTACTCATTTATGTATAGCGTCAAGGATTGTGGCAAACTAGATTCTATTGTATAAAAAAGTGAAGCAAATCAAAGACACCATGAATCAGTTTATTTGAAATAATTTCAACCTTTTCTGGAGATATCTGGTTATTCACTGGCAGGAACGATTAAGCTTACTTGAAACATCTTATTTATTAGATACAGCACAAGTCTCACAACATTCAAGAAATGCTCAAGTGATGACTTAAAATCCTGATTTTTATCCCAAATATATGACTGATGACTTCAGAAAGATAATGTGGTGGAATGAAAAGGGTAGAGGAGTCATGCCACAGGATAAAAGACTTACTTCCAAGAATAAATGTTTTAGTACATAAAATTTCTATCAGGAAATGAAGTCAATCATAAAATATTTAAAGCAGTCATTGTTCTTAAGGTGGCTGAATTTAGACATTGAAAGCACTGGACTGGAATCAGACAGACCTCGGTTCAAAAGCCATCTGACATGGGCAGATTATTGAACTAGCTCAGTGTAACTTTCTTCATGTATAAAAATGGCATAATAATACTGACCTCATAAGGTTATTGAGACAATAAATGAAAAAAGTGTACTTAATACTTGCCAGTAACTGGAAGATATTTTAACTTGCTCAAATAAGATTTAGGCAATGATTTTTTACAAATAAAGGTAATGTCTAGGCAGTGTTTATCTATGTAAAATGCCTTCTATTGTGTATTATATTTTGTTTGTCAATGTACAGTTTTAAATAATTAGGATGAAAGTTAACCTTTTGGAGGATCTTTCCAAATATACTTGTCAGGGAACAACTTCAGCCTCAGAGGAAGAGAAGAAATAAGTTACAATCGTTCCATAAACGCCCAAAGTAGACAAGACAGTTTATTACTCACAGTGAGAGGTTACCACGTGCTAGCAGTCCTCACTCTCCGCACCTCCTCAGCCTCGGCGACCACTCTGGCGGTGCTTGAGGAGCCCTTCAGCCCGCCACGTCACTGTGGGATCCCGTCTCTGGGCTGGCCAAAACCGGAGCCACCTCCCTCTGCTTGCGGGGAGGTGTAGAGGGAGAGGCGCGAGTGAGAACCCGGGCTGCGCGCGGCGCTCGCGGGCCAGTGTGACTTCCGGCTGGCAAGGGCGCCGGATCCGCGCGCTTCGCACACACAGCGGCCTGTGCGGCCGGCTGGCGCCCCCGGCCAGGGCAGTGAGGGGCTTAGCACCTGGGCCAGCAGCTGCGGAGGTTGCCCCGGGTCCCCCAGCACAGCCGGCCCGCATGCATCAAGCTTGAATTCTCACCGGGCCTTAGGTGCCTCCCTGGCTTGGGACTGCAGCCCACCACGTCTGAGCTTCCCCCTGCGGTGGGCTCCCTGGCAGCTCGAGCCTCCCCGACGAGTGCCACACCCTGCTCCGGGGCCCTAGGTCCCATCAACCGCCCCCCTAGGAGCTGAGGAGTGTGGGTGCAACAGGCGGGACTGGCTGGCAGCTCTGCCTGCGGCCTTGGCACAAGATCCACCAGGTGAAACCCCTAGTGGGGACTTGGAGAACTTTTATGTCTAGCTAAGGGATTGTAAATGCACCAATCAGCACTCTGTGTCTAGCTCAGGGATTGTAAACGCACCAATCAGCACCCTGTCAAAATGGTCCAATTAGTTCTCTGTAAAATGGACCAATCAGCAGGATGTGGGTGGAGCCAGATAAGGGATTAAAAGCAGGCTGCCTGAGCTAGCCCCCCGGAACCCTTGGGGTCCCCTTCCATGCCGGTGGAAGCTTTGTTCTTCTGCTCTTTGCAATAAATCTTGCTGCTGCTCACTCTTTGGGTCCACACTGCCTTTAAGAGGTGTAACACTCACTGTGAAGGTCTGCAGCTTCACTCCTGTCAGCAAGACCACAAACCCACCAGGAAGAATGAACAACTCTGGACACACCATCTTTAAGAACTGTAACACTCACTGTGAGGGTCCACAGCTTCATTCTGAAGTCAGTGAGACCAAGAACCCACCAATTCCAGACACAAAGGCATAGCCAACAGCAGGGACATCAGCACAGTGGTCCAGATTCTTGTCTCCAAACCCCATGGGCCCAGGTGGGTGCCACACATACAGTGGGTTGTACTGCAGCTGAGGAACCCAGAGCCAAGGGTCCAGTAGTTACTGAATTAAGGGCAAGCAAACCAGTCCTCCTTCACTAGGCAGTGAGCAGTTACATTGCAGTGATGCTGTGGTAACCCTGCTGCTTAGGGGTCCTTGTGACTATGAAGATTGGGCACCAGCAGGAGGTGAATACAGCTTGCAGTTTACATACATGGCAAGAACATGCAGAGATGCTCAGGGTCCATGTTCAACTGCTTCCCCCAACAAGGTTAATGTCAATAAAGAAAAAAATCTTCCTTTGAAGTTAAATGCTAACTGAAGATGCTGTTATTCACATACTCTGATTCTGATTCTGATTCAATGCCATGAATTCTCTCCAAAATCTACAACATTCCACTTTACAAACTGAAGTTTCCAAAATGGTGAAGAAACTACTTCTTCCCTTCCCACTTATTGAGAATTATCTAGCTAATAAGCTTTTACAATTTAGTACAATATTTCAAACTGGAATAAAATTATGTAATACAAACCAAGCATTTCATTTCGGGTGTCATGTTTAGCACTTACATATATTTTTTCCAGATATTCCCGCCTCCATCTTCTACTCAGCCATAGGAAGACATACTAAGGGATAACACAAAAATACAAAAATCTAGTAACAACCTACAAAGTATTTGCAGTTCTAAAATGAGTAAGTTGATTTAAGGTTCTCCCATCGCCCAGGACTTAGTAAGTTGTTGACAACCAGAAAATATAGTTTTGTTTGTTTGTTTCTGCAAAGGTGCAAAACAACATCACTTTAAACTTCTACAGAGCAAAAAATTAAAAAATGTTTGTAGGATTTTGCTAAACACCATTTAACACCATAGATTTTCAGAAGATCAACTGCCTGATACGATGTTAAATATACTTGAATGTGGTCCCACATCTCTGTGCCACTTTGCCAAGTTTCCGTCGGATGTGATTTGCAACAAGCAACATATTAAACCCCCATAAATAGTCATTATAATGTAAACACTGAACACTCCTTATTGTAGCAGTGAAAGCAGCCTCTTCAAAATATATAAAACAGAAAACAAATCCTTGAATTCCATCTCAGGGCAGAAGGTGGATTTGAATTTGAAGAGATGCCAAATGGTAATTTCGGGCACAAATATTTCAGACAAAGCTGATCTATTATGAGTAATAACAGCATATGTTAGTTTCTAAGTCAGTTTGCATATGTCACAGGAAGCACACCCAATTAGCATGTGAGGCCATTTGCACTTCAGCAAAGTTATTAACAGTAAATCATAACAAAGTAGGTATGTTAGAATTATACATACTATTTGAAATATACATGAAAATCTCACACAAAAACAGTAAAAGAGAGAAAAAGAGAATCTTGAATGAATTAAAGCAGCAAATTAGCTTTATTTCTATTCGTTCCTGATCTTATTATTATTTCTGTTTTCTTTTCACATAGGCAGTTGCTATGGCTTTTGACAGTTTCCTTTTAGCTAGCTATGCCTGGGAGGATTAAAGAAGACATTTGGCCTTTATGGTTTTCTGTGTCTGAATGTGTATGTCCCGAGGAGAAAAGGAACTGTGCAAGAAGCTATTAAGCACCAATGAGCGAGCATGGATTTGGAATGTCTGAGTTATGTTCACTGAAACAGATGTTGTGTCCCAGAATTCCCTGAGCTGCCTCAGGCTTTTGCTGGTGTCAACCCTGTGGTAAATGGGTTTTCATAATGAATTTACTGTTAATTCTCTCGCACACACAAACCATTAGAATCACATTAAAGAGCTGACTAAATGCCACCAAGGCTCAAAGCATGACTGTCTTTTGTCCACTTCTGAAGAAGCTCTGAAGAGTCCAGAATCTCAAATCAATCATTCATGATCATTTGGGGAAAGTAACGCCTCCCAGTGACTGGAGAGGGGCAGACACATTTGTGGGGATGGTTCCCAGACCCCACTCATAAGGCGAGACTCCAGTGCTTTTCTAGATAATCACAGTACAAATTATTGCTCTTGATACCAAATGTGGAGTATTTTAGTGAACTGACCCAATTTTTAAATTATTTTGTTTAGACATTTCTCTTTTAAAAAATGTTTTAGTAAATAAAAGGATCAAAAAGCTTTGAAGTAAATGAAGTAAATATATTCAAGATACAAGTATTCCAGATGAACCACTAATCATGGGTGGAATGCCTAGAGAATACAACAGCTGAATATTTGTTCTCTGAAAGTAAGGATAAAAGCAACAGGGAGAGTCATGAAGACTGTGACAGAAACAAAGATGGAACAGAGCACTAACAGGAGGCACCTGAAGTGTGATCTGCTTTTCAAAAAATAGCAGTGCCACTAGTACTGCTCAAATAACAACAAAAATAATGGGAGATACTATTGGTTGGCATCTACTATGTTTCAAGTACTATATTAGATATTTTTTACATATTGCCTCATCTCTTCCTCATATAAATGACAAGAATAAAAGCTGCTGCCTTTTGTAAATGTTTCCTCTGTACCAAGCCCTGTTCTCACCCTTCTGTCCCCCTGTAGTACTCACTGTCTCCAAGCCATGCTGTGGTCCTTTCAGCATTTGAACACTTGAGTTCTTTCCTGCTTCTGAAATTTTGTGCATGAAATTTCCTCTCTTGGAGTCTTCTCATGCCTGCTTCCTCTACCCCAAACTGGCTTTTTTGTTTGGATGTCTTCCTCTTATCCATAGTGTCTCACTTTTAAACTTCCTGCTCCAAGAAGTATTCCTGAGCAGCTTACCCAGAGTAAGTTCCCAACCGTCTCACCCAATCCCTCGTCTACCTTTCTATTGGCTATGTTATTCTCTACCATGGTGGTACCTTGCTTATTTCTTCAGGGCACTTTCTCAATTTGTAAGCATTTATTTGCAAGTCTATTTACCTTGTTTTGTCTCTCCATCTCTATATTAAAACATCAAATGTCAGTTTCCAGTTCCTTTTCATTCAGTATCTATACTAAGCACATAGAAACGTAGTAGGTACTCAATAAATATTTATTAAACAAAAGAATGTGCTAAGTGCCTTGCATCAATTCTCTCATTTAGCAAATAATCTTCCCATGAGTTTTTTGAGGTCAATGGGCTCTTAACCATATAGGTATGAAATGCCTAAGGTAAGATCCAAAACCATTTCAGTAGGACTTCAGAGCTGTGATTATAACCATTATACACCCATTTTACAGATCCGATAATTATTTATGTATTTAGTTAGTTAGTTAGTTGAGACAGAGTCTCACTCTGTTGCCCAGGCTGGAGTGCAATGGCTCAATACCGGCTCACTGCAATCTCTGCCTCCTGGGTTAAAGTGATTCTCCTGCCTAAGCCTCCTGAGTAGTTGGGACTACAGGCCTGCGCCACCACTCCCGGCTAATTTTTGTATTTTTAGTAGAGATGAGGTTTCACCATGTTGGCCAGGCTGGTCTTGAACTCCTGACTTCAAGTGATCTGCCAGCCTCACCCTCCCAAAGTGCTGGGATTACAGGCATGAGCCACCGTGCCCGGCCCTTGATAGATTCTTAATATCAGTTTGATATAGACTTCTTGGGACTATTATTTTAGGAACCCATCACGATCTTGGCCAATGCACATCCTTTTGTGCAGCTTCAGTACTACTTTTCTCAAGCACCTATCAGCCACCTTCAGTTTAGCAGCTCTGCAATTTACAGCCAATTAGATTAAGAAAAGGCAAACACCCTCCTCCTAGATACAGAGCTCTCACTGTACACAAGCTTAGGGAATAAAAATCTCACCCTGTTCTAATTTCTTTGCTCTGGAAAAAGTGCGAAGAAGAGATTCTTAAACACATTCTTGTCTCCTCTGATGTTCCAAGATTTTTCTCTCTATATTTGCCATTATGCTTTGAAAACCAATTATTTCTAGCCCTACAAATCATGACTTTTAGTAACTGGCCTCAGACATAAACCAGTTATATGAATGGGAAAAATACACTCTATTTTGCTTTAGTAAAATTGTTTATACATTCAACAATTTTGCCCATAGAATAGGTAGGTATATATAGAGATACATATAGAAAAGAAAATGTGGATTTTCCTGAAATATTTTAAAAAGTGTGCCTAGATGCTTGGACATCTTAAGCAATGTTTAACACAAACTAAGAGTTATACTTTCTACTTATTTAGTGGCTTTAAGCATCAAATTATACAACTTGTAAAGCACTTAAAATCGTGCTGACACACAGTAAATAACCAAGAATTATAATTTATTATATTTTACTTTTAAATATTTTATGTGTTTTGCTATAAAATGTATCACTCACATTGCCTAATAACCTAGAAATATGTTCATTTTGTTATATTTTCAATTACTTATTACTTTCCATATTTATTTTGCCTTCTCTTGGAGTTGGTTAAGGTGGAGAGAATTGTCTCTGGTCAAATTAAATGGCTAATTTAACAATGCCTCAAATAAGCTGTTTCCCTTTTTAAAACTGTTTTTCCTTAGCGTATCTTTTATTTTGTTATCATAAAAAGGAGTGGGATGCGGTATAGATACCCTGGACAAATAATTTTGCTAAGATATCTGTGAGATAGGGCAGAGACAACTAATTGTTTAGGTCATAGATTGGGAAGTGGGAGTTATCAGGTAGGGAAAGAAGGCAGAAAAAGACACTTCTGGGCAGTGAGCAAGCTCCTTCACTTACACTTTCCTCCCCTCCAGTTTTGTGTCAGCACATGCTTCTCCCAACTCTGAATTGAAGTCAGGGGCTGCAAATGGCAGATATAAGAAGTTGATGTTTGAGTTGCTGAGATATGGCTGTATATCAGGACTTTATCTGTATTTATAGCTTTCATCCATTCAACAGGCATGAAGGACGAACTGCTATGTTCCAGGAACTGCTATTTTAGGAACTGACGATAAAGCACCGCACATAGTGGATCTGCCTTCATAGAACTTGTGTTTTGATAGGAAACATAAATGATAAAGATACAAAGGGGATAGATAGATAATGAAGGGAGAGGTAGGTAGATAGATTAGATAGAGACACATAGAATGATTATGTCATTAATAATATCACATTGAATAACCATTATGAAAACATGAGGAAAATAGACAAGAGAGCCTGGATATGATTCTGGATATAAGGTTATCTGTTAAGTGTTGTCTAGCAGGGTAACAGAAGAAATCTAACTGAAGTTGGGGAGCAAACCATGTGACTTTCTCGGGGCAGAGCTGCCGCTCTAGACCAGATACTTTCATGAAGGACAAAAAAAGACCCATCTTGTTTAAGTCATTTTTTTCTGGGGCAGTAGAGAGAGGGACTTTTACTTAGAGCTAAACCTGCTCCTAAATAAAAGAATGTTTCCTCCTAACCTTGGGTATGTAGTAGGTTAACAGCCACAAACTCCTCCCATTCTAATAAGCATGTTCCTTTAACTGCAACTTTGCAATTCTTCCCATCCAGAGAAGTCCATCCCTATGTCCCCTTAAGTAACTGGGCTGGTGTGTAACTTGGTTTGATCAATAGAATGTGGCAGAAATGACATTCTTGAGTGCCAGAGAGTGGGCCTCAAAATGCTTTCCAGCTTCTCCATTTCTCTCTTATGGTGAAAAACCTAAGATAAAAGGTCACATGGAGAGAAAGTTCCAGCAACCTTCACCATCACAGCTGAGCCCATCTCTAGCCAATCCTTCAGCTACATGTAGCTACAAGAATGTGCACGAGTGAGATTACAGATCAAGTCAGCCAAACAACAGAATTCTGAAAGATAATACATTGCCAATTTTAAAGCTACTAAATTTTGGGGTGGTTTATTACATAGCCATAGATAAGTGATACACAAACCAGTATTGGTGTCGGGAGCTGAGGTAAAAACTAGAAACAATGTGGCATTAGTTTTGCTATTGGGAAATAGGCAGAGGCTGGAAGAGCAGTGAAGAAGTGCTATTGGAGACAATTAGAAAAGCAACTCAGTTATAGCTGGGTGTGGTGGCTCAGGCCTGTAATCCCAGTACTTTGGGAGGCCGAGGTAGGAGGATCACCAGGTCAGGAGATCGAGACCATCCTGGCTAACACGATGAAACCCCATCTCTACTAAAAAAATACAAAAAATTAGCTGGGCGTGGTGGTGGACGCCTGTAGTCCCAGCCACTCGGGAGGCTGAGGCAGGAGAATGGCGTGAACCCGTGGGGGAGGAAATGCAGTGAACTGAAATCGCACCACTCCAGCCTGGGAGCCAGAACGAGATTCCGTCTCAAGAAAAAAATAAAATAAAAAGAGAAAAGAAAAGAAAAGAAACTCGGTTATGTAGTGGCAGAACAACAGAGAAAATATAGCCTGCAGCAATTTGAAATACAGAAAATGAATGCATGGATCCGTAAGGAGAGTGCCAGGCAATGTTGAAAGTGCTTTTTAAGCTGCATCTGATGAGTTGAGAGGAGAGAGATGAGCTGAAGAGAGAACTGTTCAGTTTGAAAGCAGAATTTAGAAGAAATATAGAAGATCTAGAAATTGCCGTGCTGAAAGGTAAAATTCATTCACATGTCCATCCTGTAGAATATTCCCAGTGTAAGAAATGATCTTAGGAAAGATCATTTATCACAAGTACCTATTTAACTATGTTGTTATAACACCCTTTAAAATCTGAGACAGACTTAAAAGTGGTGTCTGACTAGTAGGCTTTTGATCTCACCACTCTTAGAGTCAAAAAAACTTCTAAGAATCAAAAGTGTGTTGGCAAACAGCAGTTTTTTATGCCCAAGGTAGACACAGAACAGTCCTGAAAAGAATTATGGATGCCACTTTGGGGCATGGCATCAACTTCAGTAAACTTTGCAACAATTTTCAGAGAATGGTTCTGACAGGCACTGCTTCTTTGGGTCAAAGAAAGAGAAATGGGGACAAAAAAAAAGGCCTCTGAGTCTGAACTGTCTATGAAAAAGAAGAAGGCTGAGATGCAGCTGCAAAGACCAGCTATTTCTGATGAAAGAGTGAAGAGGTCTTTAGAGAACAGAACCAAAAGGCCAGACAGTGTAGCCAGATCCAAGATCTGTTATTTGTTACAAGATCCAGTAACAATGAATTCAAGAATCACTCTCAGGTTGTAGAACAAAGCTTTAACCAAATAACTTCTCTTGCCCACAGAAAAGGGGAAACGAGTGACATGTGCCCTACTGTTTTTCAGAATTGCTACAAAATTGAGACTGCTTCTCTTTTTACTCTTCTTTTGAAAAATTTATTATTATTTTAGGGTAGTTTTATATTTACAGAAAAGCTGCAAAGATAATACAGAGAGTTCCTGTATGTATACTCTTCATCTAGTTTCTCTATTAATATTTTACATAATCATGAAGCATTTGTCACAACTAAGGAACTAACATTGATAGTTCACAATAAACCAAACTCTACAGTTGATTTCAATTTCACTACATTTTCTCTAATTTTTTTTTTTTTTTTCTGTTTCAGGGTACCCTGTAGAATACCACAGTACCTTTAGTCATCATGTCTCTTAGCCTCCTCCAGTCTGTGACAATATTTTAGTCTTTCTTTTTTTTTTTTTTTTTTTTTTTTTTGCATTTGATAACCTTGACAATTTTGAGGTGTATCTGCCAGGCATCTGGGACACATTAAAGATATTCGTCTCTCAATCTGGGTTTTCTTGATTTTTTTCTTTTTTTTTTTTTTATGGTTAGACTACTCCAGCCCTAGAATCATATTTTTCTCCAACGAGTCCTGCTTCCTTCTCTTGGGTAATAGTGTTAGAAACCAAAATCCGGGAGCTGGATGTGCTCATTGCTCCATTCTTAATATTTTAAAGGGAGTGTCTACTGTGGTGATTCTGTCCTTGTCTCACCAATGTATGCTGAAGGTAGTTCAACAGGTAGTTCAGGTGGTTCTTTACAACAATGGGAGAATTAACTAACACATATTTGTAGTTCACATATCTCATCATCAAGAGAAGCTACATCTGAGGAGACTCATCCATACCCAACCAGATGCTGATCATTAGGTCCTAGACTTAAAGCCTAGTGCTGTAACCGGGGTGAAACTTGGAAGTTCCTGGATGGGATAAGCATACTTTACACATCGAAGGAATGTTAATAATTTGTGTAACCAAAGGTAGAGAACTCTAGAAGGTCATTTATTGGAAGCTTACATCTGTGCCTTTGCCAAGTGGCTTTGCTGCTTCTCCCACACAGAGGTGGAATCTACTTCTCTACCCCATTGAAACTGGGCTAGCCTGTGGTAGAAGGAATGTGGTGAAAGTGACATTCTTAAGTTTTTGAGCTTAGGCCTCAAGAGGCCTTGCAACTTCACGTTCATTCTGTCACAGTTCTGTGGCTTCCAGGCTTTTGAAGAAGACCCCCCAAAAAAGACCACATAGACAAAGAGAACTCAATCATCTCTGCTTTACTAGATGAGCCCAGATCCCAGGTAACTCAGCAGCTGAGTGCAGCAACATAACTCAGCCCAGGAAGACCAGCAGAATCCAGTAAACCTCAAAATCATGACAAATGATGAATAAGTTTTAGAGTAGTTTGTTAAGAAGAAATGGATAATTAACACAGCATATTAATTGACTGTAATAAAGGTCAATGTTCTATTAATCCAAGTCCACTTTTCCGTAAGTCCCATTTACCCAGGTCTGGGTTCTTGATAAGCAATAATGTATGGTAAATTGTGATGATGAATTAATAGCTTTATTTTCCTTTATCATATTATACTGTCCTTACTGATGACATATTGAATTAATGCTTTAACTATGAAAGAGAATTTTATCAGTAGAAATTTTGAGAGCTGTCACAAATTGACAACAGATTTGGAGAATTGAAGCTTCTCATTACCCTTCAGATGGCTTCTTAGAAATACCTGCTTTCAGATAATCTGAAAGTAGAGATTAGTTCTCTAGGAGTCAAGTTAGGTAACTGCAGTGCAATTGTGATTTAAAACTGGCAGGTTTAAAGTGATCAGTAGGGGCAGCAGCTTTTTCATTAGTGAAGTTCTATTTACCTCTTCAGATTTGCCTCAAGCCTTTTACTGTTCCCTGATGTTCCAAACATGCTCACCTTCTGGGTCTCTTGGAAACGCTAACCTCTTTTCTTTAGTTGATTTCTAGGTTTTTAATATCATTAAATATTTTTTATTGTTATTGATTGATCATTTCATCCATCCCTTCAACAAATACATAATAAACATAACATTTAAATGGCCAGGAACACACCAATGATTACTAGATTGCCAGTATGTTTAGAAGTATATAAGTGAATAATTATGATAAAATATGGTGAGTATATAACATTAGAAGAAAGAATGATATTTTAGCAAAACATAGGTGTGCATCTAACATTAACTGAATCAGTTTTAATAAAAACAACTCCATTTTTTGAAGTTTGACTACTCCTGACAACCTTTAAGCTTCACACCTCTGTCTTTCCTTTCTGCCCTACATTGGAGCAAGCTGATAAGAAAGCTGGGGTGCTTTCTCCTTTGCTGCAGGAAAGTTCAAAACACTTCAGGAACTTTCCTTCAAGCTTCATCCCTTAACCACCATAAGAAGTTTAAGTCAGTCTCTTTTCCTTGTTTTTCAGCTGAAGCAGCCTTCCCTGCTCTTATCAGAAGGACAAATTATGTAAGTTAATGAACCTTTCCATATCCTCTTCGTACCTTTGTGGCGTCATCAGTCTCAAACCAAGCTTTGTGTGGAGGTACCTGTCTCGTCTCTAAAAGGTGACCACAAAATAGGTGATCACAGACAGTAGCTTGAACGGCATCTTAAACTGTGAGCACATATATAATATGTGGGATTATAGTTCTTCTTTTTATTCCTGTTTTGCCCACAAGTATCTAAAATCCTTAAGGGCAAATAATTATTGATTCTTGTGTATCAATCAGCATAGTGCCTGACTCGTAGGAGATGTTCAATTTTGTTTAATACATAAGTGATTTATAGAAGCCAAAGGAGTATGATTTTATGAAAAAGAGTGGTCAAGAGTATAAAAGCAAACAAAATCAGTAAGAAGAGGACTGAAAAGAGAGCCACTGACTTTGGAAATTTGAAGTGAATGGCTATCTGCACAGAACCCTTTAGAAGTGTGATAGAGGCAAAGTTTTCTGCAGAAGCCAGAGATGAGCAAGTAGAGACAGCAAATGTCTACTGTTTCAGCACACTGGAATTGAAATTATTCAGGGGCACTGAAGAAAATCAGAGATAAAGAGCAGAAAAGGAAGCATGGCCAAATGAAGATTTTTGTTTTAAGAGAGAGGATAAATAACTTATTTTTTTAATATACTATAGTTACATCCAGTTTAGTAAAAGAGATTGAAGACACTTGCAAAAGGACAATTAACTGACACAGCTGTGCCTGGGAAAAATGCAGTGGAAGTTTTTGTTTTTTTAAAAAAAGTGAAACTAAATTAACAAACAAGGTTAAGAGAAACTCAGAGTAGCAGATTTGACCTTGGTTAGAAAAAAAGAACAGTTACATCAATTGCTTTAAAAAATGAAAGTACATATGGATTTGAATGTATATATCTTTAGGTCACCAGGAAATGAACAGAAAGTTGAGGAAGAAAATGCATAATGGTTTCCTGAAGATAGAGGCAAGGTTATCTGTGGAAGGCCCTTAGGAACAGGATTTAGAAGGGAGATTAAAGATGTAGTTGCAGCTTGGAATACTGGAAAGTGGAAATAGTAGAATTACTAAGCACAAAAAAGTGACAGCACTAAAGGTTCACTCTAGGATAGAGAGAGGGAATTTTCAGGAACACCAAACTGCAGATATGGGATCACCTTCCAACCATGTCATCTGGACACCAAACAATTGAGTCTGTATATACCACATGAGTTGGAATCCTGAGTCTAAAGAACAGAAATATCAAATTCTCCCCCATTTTTACTCAGACTGCAAGTAATTTTTCTAACAATTGTTGTTTCCTATTTTCCTTTATTCTCTCTCTTTCCTTCACATTGCTGGTGACCTGGGCAAGTGTGGTATGAGATGCACAGTGAAGTGTCCCACACAACTCCTCTGTAACTCGGGCTACAGAACACTGTTACCTAACATGCACTTTAGATCAATTTCTGATTTGTGTTTTGAATTGTGAGATGGAGTCCAAATATGTATTTTATTAATTTTTGGATATACTGAGCATTTAATGCAACTAAATCTGTTATCCATGGAATGAGAATGACTTTTAAAGTGAATAAGAAATAAACTACAGTAAGCATATTCCAGAAAATGAAACTTGAAGACATACATTCACACATCTGGCAGTGATTCATAATTGAATATCATTTTCTCTCTAGTTATGATAGTTTACATCAGCCTCAATCCCCAAACTGAAAGTAGCTGAGTAATATTGCTGGCACCATCTCTTTATTCCAGCTCCATATGTGCAGAATAAAAGGTTTAACTATAATTCACTCCGGTAGCATTACACAGGGAATTTCAATGAAGGTGTTGAAAGAAAATAATTACCCATATAGCCTTAGGCTGGAAGGGAAATATCTCCTTTTCTTTTACGATGTATTTCTAGTGGATGTGTATGAGAGGCAACTTGGAGGATGGGATCATTTTCTTATATGACTACATCACTATGTGTTGGAAAAGTATAAATTTGTGAAACAAGGAGAAGATTTAAATTTTCCATGATAAGGGATATTACATCCAAACTTGCACTCTTAGGAAAACTATTGTAAGTCACCCAAGAATATATGTATAGGGATAATATGTTTTAAATACTTTCTGCCCCTGACATGCTCATATTGAGCAAAGGCTTTGGTTAATTTGACATCATCCTTTGCAATGTGACATAACTATGTACCCAGTTTTTGTTACCTAAGCATAACACTATAGGGATACCATACAGCCACAATACATTACAACTGATGCACAAACTGAAACAGATGAAGTGATGAAAACATAAGTACCTAAGAATTATATACAGGGCTTCTTTTAAATACCAGAGTAAAGAAAGTCTTTGTGACTGCGATCCTAAATTTTAGGGTCTAAAACTAAAGGGATTGTCATTTTAAGATACATATTCCTAAGTCCACCCCAAATAAATCCTGATTCACTAGGTCTTGTGTAGGCCATTGGAATCTGTTTGCATTTAGCAAGCAAACACTCAATTCTGGTGTAGATATTAAAAGGTTCGCATTTCAAACAAGATTCAGAAGGACTCTAGCAACATCATTTGATTGATTTTAATTGATTACACCTCTACTTTCTTAAGCTAGACCCTTCCTACTTCAATGTTTTCATTGGCTAGGTGAAGAGGGACAATTGGAAAAACAAAAGGTTTCCATGAGACAGAAATTAGATGTCAGTCCCATTTGGGGCAATCACATTGTTATTCTCAAATTTTAATTCCAGAGCCAAAGCAAAAGGCATAGATCCAAGCCCCAGAAAGAGTTGTAATGTGGGAAGAATTGTGTTTGGCTTTATGAAACCCAGTTCTGCCATGTCTGTGTCACCGGGGGTTGGGGGCACAGGAAGAACGGTCATCCAAAAATGCCTGAGGCCTGTTACTCAGCCTGCCTCCCCTCCCCCACCCATCCTCCATCACCACCCATCTTGCCTCCCAACATCATGCTGCCACCCCAAGCCCTGTCATCTGTAGCCTCCAAAATATTCCTAGCCATCCTTCTTCATCAAAATTTATTGTATGCTTTGTTCTTTCAGGTCTTTGGAGACAATGTCTTATAAGCTCTTTAAGTGAACTAGTTCTTCCTAAGACTAACACGGTGTGTTACAATGGCTTTCTTGTGTTTTCCTTTCATATACTATTTACTCCAGCCCAAGTGAATGACTGATGATGAGAACTTCAAGCCTCTTGGAAGACTGTGAAGTAGGTATTTGGACTTCGGGGACATTTAGATACTCCTGAAATCATACCACCACAGGGTCGATCATGCCTACCAACTTTCTCCTGAAATACTTTTTGTAAACCTAGCTTTATCTTCAGTCTTTATTTTTCCCCACAAAATCCGTTCAGTGCACAGAAATTGCGTTCACTTCTCTCCCTTTCCTGCTCTCTCTCAGGCTTTGTTAGCATAAATAAAGGCACCCTTATTTAAACAATAGGTCCCTAACTACAAATTTAAGAAAATAGGGAGCATGGAAGCTTGAGAAGCCTGTAAGATATAAATCAAGGTGTAAGAAGTATAGAAAGAGAGGCGTTAAATAGGAAAGTTGATCTGGAAGACACATGCCAGTCCAAAAGACGTTCTATGTTTCCTCACTTTTCTAGCCTTATGAGTCCATAAATTGCTTCAAAACCAAGAAGATTTTAAAAAGCAGCTTTAACAGTAAAGGAAATAAAGATAGATTTCTGGTTTTATTTTTATTTATTTCATTATCAAAGTATTTTATTTTTTAATGTAACAACTGTTCTTGTAATTTATGGATACTTATAGGACTTATTAATGAGCCAATTTCTAAATGACTCTTTAAAACAAGAGGCTCCAAATTAAAAAAAATACTGAAAAACTTCCTACACTTACTATAGGTAATAGTCTTTATTATATAGAAGAGAAAAGAGATAAGTCTGATCAAAATGAATTTCCGGCCCGGTGCAGTAGTTCACGTCTGTAATCCCAGGACTCTGAAAGGTCGAGGCAGGCTTATCACCTGAAGTCAGGAGTTCAAGACCAGCCTGGCCAACATGGGGAAACCTCATCCCTACTAAAAAATACAAAAATTATCCAAATGTAGGGGCGCATGCCTGTAGTCCCAGCTACACAGGAGGCTGAGGTGGGAGAATTGCTTGAACTCAGGAGGCGGAGGTTGTAGTGAGCTGAGATCACACCACTGTATGCACTCCACCTTGGGTGACAGAGAGAGACCCCGTCAAAAAAAAAAAAAAAAAAAATCCCGTTGCTGAATCAGTTAAAAAAAGTAAGGATTTTTGAAGAGTAAGTACTTTAAAAGAAATTGTTTCGGAGAACTCAATCAATTTGGAGTAACTGAGCATTCTTCTTTAAAAAAAAAGCAAAACAAAACAAAAGAAAGCAAAAACTCAAGTGGAAAGTTATAAGACTGTGTTCTGTGCCTATCTCTGAGACAACTGGTGAGATTAAGCAAGTCTATGCTGTTATTTTTGTTAAAACACTATGATAACTTAAAGAAAACTAGCCTAGCTAGTTCAATTCTATCTTCTTTAACGAGATAGTTAATCATTAGGAACCATCACTAGAACACCATATACCGCAGTTTCTGAATCCCCACTGGCATGTTGCAAACCCATTCCTGAACACATCACTCTGTTTCATGGCCACAGTCTCATCTGAGTAGCCAGATATGGCTAGTTATGTCTATGTAACCTACTGTCTCTAGCGGCAGAATGTTTTAACCAGACCACGATCAATGATTATGTTTTTAATACAAAAGCATGACATACAGTAAAGGAAAATACAATTCTAGTAAGGCTGGTTTTCATATTGAAAAAAAAGAGAAAATTTTTAAAAGTCTAGGAAATGCATAACTCCTTGCTATTGACTGAATTGTGTCCCTACACAATTCACATATTGAAGCCCTAATGTCCAATGTGACTATATTTGAGATAGGATTTATAAGGAGGTAATTAAAGGTAAATGAGGTCATAAGTGTCAGGCTCCAATCTCATAGAATTAGTGTTCATATAAGAAGAGACAGCAGAGAGCTTACTCTTTCTTTGTCTCTCCTCCCTGAGGACACAGAGAGTAGGCATCCTTCTACTAGCCAGGAAGAAAGCCCTCATTAGAAACCAAATTGGCCAGCACCTTGGTCTTGGACTTGTAGTCTCTGAAACTGAGAGAAGTACACTCCTATTGTTTAAGCCTCCAGTCTATGGTATTTTATTGTAACAACCCAAATAGACTAATACAGATTTTGGTACTGAGAAGTGAGATACTACTGCAACAAATAACTAAAAATGTGGAAGAAGCATTTTAGGTGCATGCTAGAAAAAGCCTGGATTGTTGTGAAAGGACTGTCATGAACTTAAAGGCAATTGTGGTGAGGGCTTAAAGAGAAAAGGAAAGAGAAAGTCTCCATTTTCTTGGAGAATAAATAAGTAATCCTAAATGGAGTGTTAGTAGAAATATGGTCATAACAGGCCATTCTGCTGTCTCAGATAGAAATGAGGAACATGTTATTGGAAACTGGAGGAAAGGTGACCCTTGTTGTAAAGTGGTCAAGAACTTGGCTTAACTATGTTCTATTGTTTTTTTGGACAGTAGAAACACAAGTGATAAAACTGGATGTTTAGCTGAGGATATTATTTCTAGGCAAAGTGTTGAAGGAGTGACTTGGTTGTTCCTGACATGTATGTATGAGGGGAAAGTAAAGTATGAGGGGAAAGGGGAATTGAACAAGGAGTTGTTAAGCAGAAAGTAACAAGAATTTGAAGATTTGGTAAATTATCAGTCTGTTCATGTTGCATAAAATGAGAAACCTTGTTCTGAAGAGAGCACAAAGGGTGTGGCGAAACAACCATTTGATAAGTAGATGAATGTGGTTATGAACCATGAATCTGATTAGCCACCCCAGCAGGAGCCAGAAATAGAGATAAAATTATGTCAGCCCCCCACTGCCAGTTTGAACTGAAGGAGACAGAGATGGGACAAAATGAAGGAGAGCTATCAGATGTTTTAGGTTCTACAGCACAACACCATAGAGTTAATCAGCTGTAACATGATATTCTTCAAGGAAAGAAAGAATGACACCACAAGCAACCCAGAGATCATCCATGCTGCCTCCTTGGTTTCAAAGGGTGAGGACATTGCCTTAATTTTAATGGGGCAGATAGCCTCAAATTGAAGTTCTAGGGGTGGGAAGACCCTGCAAAGTGATCGGGTGAAACCACCCTGTGGAACTCTGGAGGCAGGACTGCTACCCCAGAGGGTCAAAGAGGTGGGGGATCAAAGCAAAAGGGATTATTTGTGTGTCTGGATCTGATGGAATTTTCCTTGGTAGGTTTTGGACTTGCTTGGGACCTGTCACTACTTCCTTCTTTCTTATTTCTCCTGTTTGGAATGGGGATATCATTTCTATGACAATGCCACCATTGTATTTTGGAAGCATATAGCTTGTCTGGCTTCATAGGTTCACAATTGAAGAGGAATTTTGCATAAGAGTTTATCTTGTTTCTGTTCTCGTCTATGTATGATTTAGATGATATTTTATGAAACTTTGAACTTCAGACTTGAGGGTGGATACTGGAATGAGTCAGGACTGTTGGGGCTCTTAGGATGTAATGAAAGTATTTTGCATATGATAAGGACATGAATTTGGTGAAGGCTAGAATGTTGTGGACTGAATTGTGTTTCCTCAAACTTCATACGTTTAATCCCTCATCCTCAAAGTGATGGCATTTGAACACAGGACCTATAAGAAGGTAATTAAGGTTGAACAACATTATGAGGATGGGCCCTGATCCAATAAGATGAGTGTCCTTAGAAGGAGTGCTCTCTCTCTCACTCTTTCTCTCTCCCCCACATGAGGACATAGCTTGAAGGTGGCCATCTATAACCCAAGAAGAGAGCCCCCACCAGAAACCAAATTGACTAGCACCTTCAACTTGGACTCCTCAGACTCCAGAACTGAGAAGTAACTTTTGATTGTGTAAGCTCTCTAGTCTGGTAATATGTTATAGCAGCCAGAACTAAGACACTACCATTAGTCACCTTACTGCCACCCTATGTAGGAAGGCAACACTTTATCCTCTGCCATACTTCCTATCATCTTTCCTTAATGTATTTTCATTTTGGCACATATCATCCTCTAACTTGCAATAAATGCATTTTAAATATATTCTATTTTGCCTTCCCTTGATACAACAAAGTTTGTGATGGCGTTTATTCTTTTTCTGTTTTATTATCTGCCATATCTCTAACACCTAGAAGACTTCCTTTGCTTCTTGTCTTTGGAAAAGTAGCCTTTAATAGACTGAAGAATATTGAATTCAGCCTAGGAAGTCAGGAAAGACAAACTACAGTATATAATGAAGAGCCAAATCAAATAAAAAAATAAAATGTATATATTAATCAAAATTGGAATGCAAAGGATGTAAACCTGGTGAAAGAGTATGTCTAAATGTAGTTTTGTAGCACAAAGTATTCTTATCAGCAGTTCATAAATTAAGGCACAGTATCTTACAGTCCTAGGTTGAAATTTTGTAAGAAGAAATTACCAAGAATAATGGATACTTCCAAGAATATTCAATACATAATACCCTGTGGTCATTCCAAAAAACAGTATGTGTTATTTGCTTTGCAGGAGAGTAAATACTATGAAATAATAGACGCAAATCCATTTAAGCATAATAGTTATCATATTTTGATTTATTTCCATGTAAATTGGTTGTTACATGCTGAGTTAGTACAAAGAATTATAAAAAAGATAATTAAATGCATTGAAAAATATAAAAAATAACTGCAGCATATTAGACTACATGATTTTTAACTAAAAATCTTTGGGTTGTGAAAGTACTATTTAACTCCCTATTTGAAAGCTGGCCACAAACTCATTGCCAAATAGCATATTCTATATAGAATTAGATTATCATCCCACAGAATTCAGAATGTGCATTTCTAAGGCATAATGTATGTTCAACAATATACTAATATATTTTGGCAACCACTAAATGTCAAGCATTACCCATACAGGGTATTAACACATTAATGTTTTCATTAAAAAAGAAAGATCTCTTTCTTCATTACATTACACGTTCATAGAATAGAGATCTGTCAAATAAATTACTGTAAAATAGTTCAAGCTAAATCTTATAACACTTGAATCATATAATCGGGGGCAAATAACCTTTAAAATGAAAGACAAATGGTGAAATTTATGGGCATTTAATTTGCATAAATGTAATGTTAACAGTCTTTTCCTGGCTACATATTTTATGCTTAATTTATATATGTCACTCTATTAGGTCCTTAACACTCTTATAGGTCAGTTTTAATTTTTTCCAATTTTATTTTACCATAATAAGTGTTATCAAGTAGTTTGTCATATATAAAAATAAGGTAATCTCATAAAAATAATTCAGTGTGACTATAGAAACAATCCAGCTTCAAGACCACTACACAGTTTTTGTGTTGTCAATACCTGCTTCGAAATAAACATTTGCGTTTTAGAATGTTGTGTGTCTAAACTCGTGTTTACCTCTTAAGCTCTCAGAACTCAATACCAGAGACTTCCTCCAGGTTAACAGTCATTGTAGCTTTGGTGTGTGGAACTCTTAAAACAAAGGTCTTCATAAGGTACATGGTTTGGTCTTCCTTTACATTGAATACAACATTAGCATTTGACACCCAAATTATTGGACTTAAAGTTTTATCCACTAAACTTCTACTATAAACACTGAAGTGCATTAAAATATAACTGCTCCGACAATACTGTGTCCATTTTGTCAACAAACTATAAAAACCATCCATCAATTAACTATGATTTTAATGTCACACCTGATCCATAATTTCTAATAAATTAGAAAGTGCCTGCATTATATAAGTTCAATTATAGGAGTTGCATAGCAAAATATCAATTTATACACTGCAAAATATATTTTCTTTTTTGACTTTCCTTGACTCATGCTTACCTGCCAGTGACCAATGCATTAGAGATAGTGAATATTACCATCCACCAGTGGAATAATTTAATTGGACAAAGCAGAATAAAATTATTTTCTCTAAGGAAACTTTACCTCCAATTATTACTTCTGCTTTCCCTTGGAAGAGTGTTTAATGGGAATGTGAGTTGGCCTCACTCATTCTTTGTAGTTCATTTCAATCAAAATTGAAATGGCTGAATATGTTATAAGAATTTGAAACCTTTCTTAATTCTCTTTCATTTTATTACATTGCCCTACCTACAATTTAATGTTAAAATTAAGGGTCATATGAATGTTTACCACACATTTGCTAGAGACCATTATAATCCATCACTTGGCAGGCACTAGAATTTACTTTTATAGATGACAGAGACAGTGCCTAAATGGCTGGTATTTTAATTTTATTTTCAACCTGTTTCTCAAACTCACTTTAAAGTACCTAGCTTTTTCTTACTCTGGTAAATTTTAGAGCGGTTAAAATGCTGTTAAAAGCTTAAGCATAATTATGTGTCTATGCCTATCTTTGAAGGTGATAATTTTTTCCTAGGTAAATCAATTTGCTAAATTAAAATGTGAAATTCCACGTATTTGTACGTGATTGAAAATATATGTACAAGCATGAAAACAATAACATACAGTTCAGCCTAGCCTATAGCATTTATTTGTCAATTATCCTGTTGGTTTGATGGGTTTGCAGATAATCACATCAAGCTTTCCTCTAACAAAAGAAAAAAAAAATCTATTAAGATCTACCTACCTATACATCCATATGCATATAGATAAACATATTATATTGATTATCTCTGAAATAGGAAAGTTAAAAATTATTACAGTTCATCTTATACTGGAATAGCTCAAAGCTATTTTGCTAGTGGTATTTTCTCATCTAAAAATTATAAAATGTGTAATTTCGTATTCTCTTTCTCCAACAAAACTTCAGTGGAAAACAGAACCTCTTATTGGGTAGAAATGCTAAAATTAGAGGTACTGGCTCTGAAGATCCTAAGCATTTCCAATATTCAGAGCAAAACAGACCAACGTCAAGAACTTGGTTTTATTGGGATACCCGTTTCTTTTGATTCTGAAAATATTCCTGAATACTTCAAGAATGGATGTATGGAAAGATATGGAAATGAATTATTTCCAGTTTTTCATTTGTTTGGTTTACTTTTTGTGAATTTCACATCTTACTGTGTAAAGTAATATTTAGCCTTATTGAGATTTCAGAGGCCTATACAGAGAGAAGTTGTGTGAAAATAGCACATTTGCTAAGTTGTTTTTATGTATTAGTTACAGATTATCTTAAAATTTTACAAATGGCTTGTAAATGCTCAAAATTGCCTATGACAAAAGTATTTCTCAATTTTAAACATCAACTTACAGCACAATAGAAATACAACAGCACAAAATATTATAGTAAAATAAAATAAAACCATGTTTACCCTTCAGTACACTAAAACTAAACACATACTGATTTTTATATAAAATAACTAAGTGAATCTTCTTACTAACAAAAATGAGAAAAAAAGTTGGCAGTTCTTTCCAACTGCTATGCAGTTACCAAGTTACATCATACTTATTGTAGCAGAGGTCATCTGTAGGCTCTAAACGACAAAAAAGTTGTGCAAAATCCCAGCGTATGGCCTCTTCAGGCAGTTGGTAAAGACAAGAGCTGTACTGAGACAAAAGGGTCTCAGACTTCACTGTGGTCACTGAGTTTGCTCAAATTCTGAAATAGAAGAGGAAGAAATAAGTATGTGCTACTTACTCAACTCTTAAGTTGGTACCAAAGTAAAAGAACAGTAGTAACTGAAGCAAGCTGTCCAGCTAAGCCAAAAAAAAAAAAAAAAAATGAACCTTTTATGAGGCATCAGCGTAGAGCAGTTCAAAGCTCCAGGTCCAACGTCAAACTGCTGACTCTGCAACCAACTCTACCACTTATAGATTGTGTAAATTCCCTGGTCAGTTTCCTTGTTTCTAAAAATGGATTAAATTATCGTATCTACCTCATAAGGTCACGGCAAATTCAGTTAAACAACATAGTAAAGCTATCAGAATATTCCTGTAATATAGTGAGAGCACTCAATATATGTTATATATAATAATAGTGTTATTATTATTTTGTAAATACATACTGTTCTGATTGTATACAATAGAGATGACTCTGTGAGGCACCAAATGTTATTCTAGGGATGAGGAAAGGCAAAACAATTCAAAACTCAAAGAAAAACTGCAGGAAATCAAAGCTCTAAGAACAATTATAAAACTAAACCATAAGCCCAGCATTTGTAAGATAACTTTGACACTTCGGATCATGTGAGCACTAGACTCTGCAAATAATATTTCCAAAGATGCCAACATAAGCTTAGAGGCAAGATATCAGAGCAGAAAAAACTTTTAAGGCCATATTTAGAGTTTTTATATTTGAGAAAGATGGATTCAAATCCCTAGGACAGTAGATCCTGGAAGAAGCATTTGTTGTGCAAGTAAGCAGTTTGCAATTGATAGGCAACCACCCAATCCTGAGAGCAGTGACATTGTTGGAAGATCCAAGTTACCAAACAACAGTTTATCACTGGCCTAAAAAAGGAATGGAAACATTCTTTTACTTGGAATAAAAAATCTGAGGGTCTGAAGTGGGCTGTGGCCGGGGGGGCTGTTAATAGATTTTAGATGCCAATGGAATAATAAGCTGATACAAAAGATGCAAAGCTTCGATTCTATATCCTGAATATTCTTATAACTCTTTCAGGCCAACTTAATCAACTCACCTTATTTGAATGGATATGACTTATTGCAGCAGATACTGATTCAAAAAAAATTGGTTTCTCTGAGTCTAGGTTTCCATAATACGTCATTGCTTTTATCAAGGAAGCTACAAGAAAGCACAAGTGATATAAGAATACATGTGGAAGTGCGGAAGAATCACATTCAACGTTAGTCAGGGACATGTTCTTACCTGTACAATGGGCTAACAATACATCCACACTCCTGCCTTTACAGTCCATGTAAACCTGGAAGAATTAAAATAGGATACGAACAGTTAATTCAGAATAGCCAGCAGGAGGAAATAAGATGGGCTTCAGAAGAAATCAAACTTCCTTTAAAGCGAATGTTTATGAAGTCAAACCACCAGAGGGAGGCATTGTTACACAGTCAGGCATAATCTGGCAAGCATCTAAAAGACTAAGATTAATACAGCAGGGCATCTACCTTTATTGCAACTAAATTTGACTGCTTACCTTTTCCATATCATTTAATAAAAGTAAAAACAGTTACTTTCCCGCCCTGTAAGAATCATATAAAATTGTTCTCAACCTCTTTTAATAGAAAACAAGGACCCATTTGTGAAAAATGAAGAAAGCTGCTGACCTACTGCTTGCTTTAATATTTTACAATAATTTGGACATATTCACGTGCTCTACAAACCCTGTGCATGAATGGTAAATTGAGAACCTCACTATAATCCAAGCCAAGTTTGATTACCCAACTTCCATTTTAAAAGGAATGCAAGATGAGAGATCCTGACTCATTTGTTTGGCATCTTTTAAGTCCTAGAAAATCTCAAGCAGAAACAACTTATAAAAGGCTCTGATCTTAAATTCACCCAAATCAAAGTCAGTCTATGAACTTCTGTAAAAGTAAATTTAGGCGTTTTAGTTACCAGGGGATGGATTTCATTATATAATAGTGATGTATCTTACACATAAAATATAGAAAGATTCATTTACAATATATTCTAATAGTGTGCATTGTACATTCAAAATTTCATTCATATTCTTCCAGCAGTAAGAAGTTCTTTCTATGTGAGAAGAATTGTGAAATAATAGAAGATATATTACTGAGTGTAAATGAGAAAAGAGCAAAAAACATGGACTGCATCTTTGCCATTGAATAAATGGCTCCCATTTTTGTAAGTTAAAATATTTAATTCAAGGTGACCTCTCAGTGTTTGACTTTTTCTTAAGCTCAATGAAACATAAACACATTGCTATGGGCGGTTTGTAGATGCTGATAAATATAATCTCCAGTTCACTGACCTCCTCAAAGTCCCAAGTAAAAGAATAAAGAGAAGTCACCCCACTTCCTTCAACCTACAACTCCCAAGAGAATGTTTCTTATGCTAAAGCAACTAAGAAAACAATGCAAGGAGTGTTATTAGAAAGCATGAAGCCATGAAGGGCTGAAGAGTTGCTGTGGCTCTTCACTCTGAACGTTCTTCCAGGGTGGCTGGAACTAAAAAATAATATTAGCTGCAATGATATTAATTATACTTGAAGAAATGACATTTTTAAAATGAGAAAAAATAATAGAAACTAGCATTATTGAGTTCTTCCTAACTGCTAGATACTTTCTTAGGTGCTTTATATGCAATACATCATTTTTAAGCCTCACAACAACTTGATAAAGGGGGTATTTCTACTTCCAGTTTACAGAAAAGCAAGTAAACACTTAAGTCCAGATCACAGAACTAGTATATGCATGATATTTGGAACCAGGCTTAGTCTATCTTTAAAGTCTATATTCTTAACATAGATCATGCTGTTACTGTAACCATAATGAAATAAAGAAAACAGGCATAACAAGGAAATTTAAAAGGGCAAACTGATACAAAACTGCTGGTTTTGTATATATAGATAAAACACACCTGGCTAAGGGAATATCATTTTATGCCAATCTAAAAATAAATTGCATTAGTTGATTGATCCTGTCATTCCAGTGTACAGATCTTTAAAACCACTAAGATGAATGATGAAAAATAAGTCTTTTTGCAACATGCCCAGTGCCAAGATTGTTTGAATTTCTCTGAATTGTCAGCCGTGGATCCTAAACTCAGTGGGAGCAGGTAATCATTTCTCCTGCTTTCTTTATTAACCCTAAGTCCTGTTTGTAATATCTAGCGAAGGAAGCTGATAATTTCAGAAACCAATTTAAAATGCAATTGAACAAAAAAAACTATACATACTAGCCTTTCCCAGTTAAAAAAAAAAAAAAAAGACAATCCTAGTCTCGTGTTTCTCAAAATAGGATCCTTGAGCCTCCTGCATCAGAATCACCTATGGGTGTTTAAAATGAAGCTCCTAGATCAGAATCAGAACCCAGAAGACTGCATTTTCAATGAGCACCCCAGAAGCGCCTTAAACACACAATTTTAAGAGACTCTTGTAGACTTTAGGAACACAGAGTAAATAAAAATGCCGAATACAAGAGGCCCTCCTGTGAAGAGGGACCGTGTGTTTACAATTTACTTTCAGCTAGAAGAAAACATGAAGTATTCAGGTTGAATCCTAAGTCCAACTGTTCAAAGGTTTTATAGTGAACCACAAGAAAATGAAAACATATTACGTGGGGAGAAAGGGCGACTTGCTAAAAATAGCCACTAGATTTCTGGCCTCTGATACTTAAACTTCAATTGTTTTAAACAATTTGTTTATTTTCGAAATATCTGCCAATTCTGAAACAAAATCGCTGCCTCATTTTTACAAAATGAATAAACTGAGATCCAGACAAGTGAGATGATTTCTCCCACACCTCAGCTAGTGTGATGCAGCTGGGACTATGCTGTGACTTCCACATACTAAGCAATTCCCCTCCACACACTCCCACCCATATCTTCGTAGGAAAGCAATACTAATGTTGACCTTTGTACTATCGTGAGTTTGAAAGGCTAGACATTTCAAAGTAAATTTAAGATATAAATGAATAGAGACACAAGGTATACTACACCACAAGAAAACAATGCAAGTCCACAACATGAGACCTTTTCAAGGATACTGATCTGAACCCTTTAAAAGTCAGTGTCTGGTTTCCACTTTCTGACCATGATATGTAACTAATATAAGACTATCCCCTCCTCCACAAAGAAGTACACAACTGGACAAAAATATACAACAACCATGTTTAGACAATCGGCACCAGGCAGGGCAGCACAGGACAGCTGAGTTTCCTGAGAAAGGGGGAAAAAATGGGGTGAGCCCTCTGATCATGGTAGCTTTCTGCCACAAAGCAGTTTCTGGGCCCTGGCATGATGAGGGGGACCCAATAAAAATGTGGCAGCTTCCCTGAGCTGCACAGACAGAACCAGAGTTCAGGGAGAGATCAATGGGTGATGAAAGAGCTCCAGAAATTTCCATAAGGTTTAAATTAAGTATTGGCTCAATGTCAAGCCACACAGCAAGGCTCTAGGTGGTCTGAGTAAGAAAACCTCTGGGAAGTAAACACCTGAAGATGAGATGAGCCGATTCACAGGCTCAGAAGCTGGCAGAGGACTGAAGAAACTGAGGAACAGATGCTGCCCCACCCTCAAGACGTCCCACCACCACCAATTCAGGGTATTAAGGGAAAGAACAAAAAGAAAGAAGAAAGAAGGTGAATTCCCTGTTGACTTAGTATTTACTAAAAAAAGAAGGAGGTAAAAAAAATCTTAGAAGTGTCTGAGTTTTCTGTGAATTGACAAAATTAGGTGTTCTTCTAGCTGTGGAAATGGGGTTTGGAAGCTACGTCAGTTTTAAATCCATAAGTGGAGTTTTATTTTTTGCATACCTGGATCATGGAGACCATATGGAGATCATAGGGTAGAGAAAGAGGCACTATTGCCTGAGAGAACAGAGAAAAGCCGTTGCATTGGGCACTGCTTGTGAGACCAGGAATGGTATTAGGCCAAACTGTACCCAACTGTAATGTAAGAGAAAACCTCCTGCCATCATCAAGGCACTTGCTTATGCAGCCTGTGCTCTAGAATGGGCTTTTCTCCTTTCTCGAATCCTTGTAAATTGACTGCCTAGGAGATCCTATGCCCACTGTATCTCAAGTCTATGTACTGTTCTCTCTGACTACCCCATGCAAATATTCTTAGCCCTGACCCTCACACATACATACAACTAGAAGCTGAATAGGATCTCCTGAAAACAAATCTACAGTGATGGGAGGCATGAAGTTCTACGTCCTTTGCAAATAATGGGGTGAGATGTGTATTGCAACAAGCAAGCTCAAGATTACAGAGAGAAGGTGGTGAAAATCCCTATTACTGAACAAAAGGGAAGAAACAGTTCTAAACACAAGCTCCATAAATACCTCAACAAGCATGGAGACTCCAGAATAGTCAAAAAAGGTAAATCCACTGCAATCCAGGATTAAAGAACACTTCTCGTTATGGCAGGACTGTGAAACTTCTTCTGTAGGAGAAACAGAGACTTGAGTTAGGGAGAATTTTAAGAGATTTCTGCTGCTGGCTTTGTTGACTGGTGGGAGGGTAACAGTGGCCTCACATTTAACAACACTAATTCAAAACACTTTTAATTTTTACATTTTTCAGTAAATTATTAATTATTTCTGAACTTTCTGATTTTGTATTACTGGAATGCAATTTCAGGTGATCATGACATGACTCAAAGAAGACAAAATAGGTACCAGTATCATTTCATATATGGACGAACTGAGGTTCAGTTTAAAAGTTTAAATGCTTTTTACAGGATATCTGGCAAGTTAGTGCTAAACATAGA
This sequence comes from Colobus angolensis palliatus, assembly GCF_000951035.1. Classification (NCBI taxonomy): domain Eukaryota; kingdom Metazoa; phylum Chordata; class Mammalia; order Primates; family Cercopithecidae; genus Colobus; species Colobus angolensis. The sequence continues at coordinate 5,743,725 of NW_012114710.1, forward strand.
CAGAAGCAAAGTCTCTACACATTCTGAGTAGTACCTTTCCCACAATATCACAATGTTTCCTTAATAGGCATGCCCAAAGTAGAGCTCTGTTTTGTGGTGCCTGAAGTGTATACAATTTTGGAATCACACTTAAAAAAAAAAACACCATTGCTAGGGCTTGTCCCACAGCCTTGGAAGGGATCTGTATGACGGGCCCTGAAAATTAAGCTTCATTCGGTTCATAGTAAATCGGCCTCTGAATTTACCTGATGAAAACAATAAGATTTTACTGAGAAGTTCATGACCTCTTTTTGATAGCCATTCTTAGGGCCATGATTTCCTTACATGATATGACCTATTTCTTCACAGTGACAGGCCACATTTGGGGTCCCTCTGAGGAGTGATGTGGCTCTCAGAGCAGATCACACATGCTGATTCCCCCACCACTGTAGGCAAAGTCTATCACTTAAATTCAAATTCATTAACTATTATGAAATTCTCTGAAAAAAATAATTCTTAATTTCAATAGCACTGCCATTTAAAATGTTCAAGGTTTTTCTGTATAGTGACTATATAAAAGTAGGACTGTGGTTGTTTCTCAATTTGGGAGAAAATACGAGGGAAATAGTGCAATTAAAAAAATCCTGCTTACAGATTTAAGAAAGCAGTAAAACAGAAAATAAAAAATGACACAAAATTTATATATGACAGTAACTGTCAGGAAAAGGAGAAACGCTACAAAGTAATTTCTATGTATTTGAAAAGTGATAGGTATAAGACCTGGTTTTCAGTTTCATCTTTAGATCTATATTTATATTTATTAATCAAATAATATACTATTAATTGAATAATAACTATATTGTGTTTGTACTATGTTCAAGAAGGAGAAGATAATAACACCAAATAATCAATATTTCTAAGGAGTAATTTTTTTAAGCAGTGAGTGATAACAAACATGAGTGAGGTCTTATTCCTTTCTTTAGGAGTTTATAATACTTTTGAGTGTCAAGGATAGCATTGGTATATAAATGACATGATTAAAATGATAAAATGAATAAAAATGTGAATTTACAAAACAGTGTAGTCTCTTTGGAGTAATCAGGGAAGGCTTCATGCAAAAAGCAGCCTTGCAGGATATATCAGATTCCAAAAAGGAGAAATAATGTAGACGTGTAAGCATTCTAACCATGTGGACAGCCTTAATCCAACACTAATGACAGCTTAAATCTAAAACTCCTTGTGCTCCCATTCAACCATTTAATGAGGACCAACTATATGCCAGGCACTCCATTAGTGCCTTCTGTTCTGCTCTTTCTCCCAGGGCAAGAGGGGCTAAGTGGTTATTGAACATTCAGGCTATGTTTCCATAGGCCTAAAATGGTAAACTAGAACCTCAGGAAACATTGAAAATAGCCATAACATAGCTCATCCATTGACCACTCAGCTGTAATCATTATCATTCATTATTTGCCTGATTAAACACAAGATTTACCTCTACTAATGCAGAGGCTTTTATTTATATTTTTAGGTATAATACGCCCTGGCTTATTATCCGAGATAGGGAAGTATTAAGATTGAAGGAAAAAGAAAAATACTCTAAGCAGAGAATACTTGTTCTAATCAACAGTGGAATGTTGACTGGTCATAAATACATTTTTGGAAATGTTCTATTAAATTTTCATAGTATAAAAATCTCCAACAGTTAAATATTAGGTAAACTTTATGAGAAAACCTTAAAAAGTTATATAATATACATAGGTAAAATATATGTAATGAAGTTAGATGTTTTATTACAAAGTAAGATTTAAAAATTAGTAAGACTAATCATGTTTACAGTGTATATTGGAGCTTAATATATGAAGATTTCTTATGTTGACTTTTTCAAACTTTTATTTAGAAAATAAAATTTATATGGTTTCTTTAAAGTCAGTAATGAGTTGGGCCAGATGATGCCAGTTCTTGAAAGTCAATAGTGTATATATCTTCCATGCTTAATGACAGCATGTTAGTAGCTTAAAATCAGTGATAGTAGAAATATTTACACCATGGAAATTGGCAAATGCTACATATCAGAACTTCTCCACCATCCCACCTTATATCCCCACTCCAAGAATCATTTGCTATTCACCAGCATATCACTGCTTAAAGGTGGGTACTCTTATTAAATATAAAGAAAATCATCAGTAAGTTTTAAAAATCCAATGGCTTTGATTAAATGAAAGACTTAAACCACTGACATATTTGACAATACATCTTAAAATAACAATGACACAAATTGATATCAAATTTTGTCCTTTATTAATCCACTTATACAGTCTTGTTCTTACCAAATGATACCTGTTTTATAAAATAGTACATATTTCATAATAATCTGCAATCTAAAGTTATTTGTTCAAAAATTTCCATAGAAAAAATTAGCATTCATATTTAACTTAAATATTAAGAATTAATAGATTAAGAATTTTTCTAAGATATTTAAGCCTTATTATCTATTTACTACCAAACATAATACTAATGTCTATAAGACAGGCTTGCAGCCAGGCGCGGTGGCTCACGTCTGTAATTCCAGCATTTTGGGAGGCCGAGGCAGGTGGATCACAAAGTCAGGAGATCAAGACCATCCTGGCTAACATGGTGAAACCTCGTCTCTACTGAAAATACAAAAAAGTAGCCGGGTGTGGTGGTGTGTGCCTGCAGTCCCAGTTACTCTGGAGGCTGAGGCAGGAGCATGGCGTGAACCCCGGGGACGGAGCTTGCAGTGAGCCGAGATAGCGCCACTGCACTCTAGCCTGGACAACAGAGAGAGACTCTGTCCACCTCCCCCCCGCCCCGCAAAAAAAGACAGGCTTGCTGGAAAGAAACTCTAATCTGAAAGAATATTAGCAGTTATTATCTATAACTGTCTGACATGAATTCGATCCTCCCTATCCACAGCCACGGCAAACATAGCTAATGAATTTGGTATTTTTTTTTCCACTGAGGTCAAACAAGACCTTACAATTTCCACCAATTCAGTGCTTCAGGAAGCCACTACTAGCTGATCAAAAACTTATTTGTCATTCTGAACGTAAAAAATATTACAGTGAAAAACAATCTGTGTATATGTTACTTAGAGAGATTGATAACTGCATTTAATTGATGAGAAAATCATGATAAAATGGTATTGAAAATTCTTAAACAAGTTTTTTTTTCCTTTTCTATCCTACCATATTTCACTTCTAAATTGTACTTGCAATTTTCTTTATTTTCTTGTAATTATCTCATAATGTACATGATGATAGATTATTAACTCTGAAAGTGTTTGGGGCTTTATCAATAGTGATTTTAAAACGTCCCTTCCATTGTCTGAAAGTGTGTTCATGCCATTGTTTGCTTCATCTTTTTTTTTTTCTTTTAATCCAACCTCCTTCTGTGCTATTCCTTTAATTGAAATACTGAAAATATATTTTCAGGCCATCCAAAAATAAAAATAAAGTAAAGCAAAACAACAGGCTCATGCCTTGTAGTTGTGGTTAATAATTTAAGTAAGTTATTTTAAGAGAAGCAACTCATGATTTTCTTCTAAATGAAAAAACACAGTCTTAATGGTAAAATTACCAATTCACGCAAACGAAAATTTAAATACAATGGACATTTCTAACATTTTTCCAAAAGTAAGTGAAGTTTTCTTTTACACAGTATCCTTTCATTTCTGTTGTTGCACTAATTCTATGGCTATAACCTTGTGTTCTAAACTTCTAAGTGAATCAACCAGAGCAATAAAAATCACATAATCCTAGAAAAGAGTAATGTGAATGCACAGCTAATATCCTGCCTTAAGCAAAATGAGGTAAGCTTGGAGCATGTGCAAAGGAGACAACTAATCTATTCCCATGTGGAATGGGGTAAATGATGGGCTTTATCTACAAAAAAACAACATTTCAGAAAGAAATTAACCATCAGGTGTGGGTGGGCAATTAACTCCAGACTGTGGAAGTCAGCTCTCTCCTGTGGAATATTCATTAACTTCTTTAATTAAAAAATATTCATAGTTGCATAATTTAAGAGTGCTTTTTATATACTTCAAAAGATTCTTGACAGTCCATGAGTAACTCATAATTTTTTAAAAGAAAGTATTTTCTGTTGATATCAATTAACTATTGAAAAGCAGATTTACATCTCAAATTTCTCAAGAAAATAAGAAGTTAAGAAATATTTAAGACAAACCACAACATTCCCTTTGGAAAACATGTGCACATATTATTGAACATTTCTTTCCTTCCTTCCTTTCTCCCAGCAGTCAGCTAATATAGATGTATCGAGTGCCTACTCTAAGCACTGTCCTAGAAAATGTAAGTATAATGACGAACAAGGAAGACAGTGATCACTGCCCTCAACAGACTCACAATCAGGTTGGGAAACTAGTCAGTTGAACTAGTAATTTAAAGTGCGAAGAGGGCTGGAGATGTGCAGAAAATGCTACGGAGGTGAAGGAGACCTTGTGTGGTGGACAGAATAATGCCTCTTAAAGATACACACATTTGACTCTCCAGAAACTGCGAATATGTTGCCTTACATGGCAAAAGGGACTTTGTAGATTTGATTAATTTAAGGATGTTGAGATGGGCAGGTTATCCTAGATTTCTCGGGTAGGCCCAGTGTCATACAAGGAGACAGGAGGTTCGAGGTCAGAGAAGATGTGGTGACAGAAGAGACCACATCTCTTCTGATATTTGAGGATCAGAGAGGAGAGATTTGATGATGTCACACTGGCGGCTTGCAAATGGAGGACAGGGCCATGACCCAAGGAACACAGATGGCCTCTAAAAGTTGGAAAGGGCAAGGAAATGAATTCTCCTCTAGACCCTCTAGGAATGCAGCCCTGCCCAAACTTGATTTTATCTCCAGACTCATTTCAGCGACTTCTGTCATCTGGAACTGTAAAATAAGAAATTTGCGCTGTTTTGAGCCACTGCATTCATGGCAATTTATTACAGCAGCAATAGGAAACTAATATAACTGCACTGCTTATTTGGGAAATGAGTAATAAGGGTGGGAACTTGTTTAGATTTCAAGGTCTATGATGGCAGAATTCATGTCTACTTTCTTCATCCTTGAATATCCAGCACTCATTGTTGTGCCCAGGATTTATTAGATGTTCATATACACAATACAGATTAACTGAGTGAACAAGAACATGAATTAATGCAGGAATGAATGGAAGAATGTGATCTGTGAGCTGAGACTTGATAATGATTGGAAGTTAAGTAGATGACTAGGTGGTGGAGGTAGACCCAGCAAGTCATAATGCTAAGAAAGACCTCAACAGAGTGCATCTTGGTTTGACATAAACTGACTGAAGTGTTTTGGAGACTCAAACTGTAAAAGTGGTAATGAAAGATTTCTTTGTAAATTGAGAAATTTTAGTTTTTACTAAGAGAAATAGCATGATTTCCATTTCATACTTGATGTAACCCTGTTTCATATATTTTGATTATTCTATCATGTGCTCAACTACAAATCTTTTCCTTCTGAAACGATTTTTAGTGGGGAGGGCTATTTTTAATTCTCTTCCTTCTTGCCCATTCCCTTACTCAGTTTACATCTTTTCTTCCTTTAATCACTTCTAGATCTATTCTGTAGTCCCCAAAACCCACTTGATGTCTCCTGGATGACCTCACTTAGCTTAAGTTTACCATTGTCCCACCTAAACTCACTTTTCCTTTTAGCTGTTCTCCTGGCTTTACTATTATTCCCAGTTAGAGAGTTTCAAAGTTTCAGAATCATCATTTGTATCATTCTCTCCCTTACTTCAACTCCCAAACAGTTCCAGCTGCTGTTCATTACACTGCTGAAATCTCTTTTGAGTCGTTCATCTCCATTTTCACAACCTGGTGACCAAAGAAGAGGAAGATAGAAACTTCACTCCTCTTCTCTAGATTATTATCGCCCTATCATTCTTGCTTCCCTCCATGCAGGTTGCATTTAGACCAATCTTCTTGAATCTCAATTTTAAGTACCCTTTCATGTATATAGCCTACTTTCAACTGGGACTTAAGTCCTGCCTCTACCCCTAACTAGCTGCATGATCCAGAGCAAGTTACATCTCCCCTATGGGCCTCAATGTCATCAGTAAAATGAAGAGTGTTCTGGTAATTATTTTAATTATTTTAAAATGAAGAGTAGAGCATTTGCCTATTACCTATTTTAGTTATTGAGAATAATGCCCTGTGAATTGCTATACAAATATTTTGTTCATTGGACAATGAAGGATGATACAATGGAAATTAAAAATGCATTATTTACCTTAAAATCTAGTTAGGAGGAAAATGACTCTATAACCATACAGGTAATATGTGATGGATTAAATCATGTGGTAATTTCTGTGTTTCACTATTACTATTGAATTCCACTTTATAGGTGAAGATACTGAATTCCAGTGTGCACTTGACTGAGTATTCTTCTATATGGATCTAGTTGACTTTTTTCTCCCTAACAAGATTGAAAGGAAGTGTGTCCCTTCAATATATTTTACTTCCCTATTAAACCTCAGAAAAAGTATAACATTTGGATTGGAAGAAAAGGGAGATGGTTCTAGTTATGAGAATCCAAATAAAGGCTTAGACCCAGAGATGATTAAGTTAGATGCTGGAGCAGTAAATGGATTTGTCTGGCTGGGATGGAGAACTTGTACAATGTGTGATAAGAAGGGAAGCAATTTGGAAGGATAAGGAAGCTTTCAGGTGCCACACTAGGGAGTAGGTACTTGATCTTCAGAAGGAAACCATTATAATTTATTAAGAACAGGAGGGATTTTTTAAAGTAGAGGTGATTTAACATTAATCTGTCATTACATCACAGAATGAAATAAAGCTGGAATGGCAATTAGATCTCAGCTGCATGTCAACTCCATTTGTAGTAGCTTTTTACAACAACACGTTGAAAGGGTTCTGAGGCTACTTTGGCTCATAGAAAAAAAAATGTCCTGATCTGTTATTCTGTCTGGTATGCACATACATACTGGGTATTTTCTATCTATAGAATACAACAAAGGCTATCTCATAGCAGAAGATAAAAAACAATATGAAAATAATACTAATTCATTTCGAACATAATTAAGGACAGAATCAGAGTCACAGAAGTGAAAATGAAAGGTAATGAAACCAAGTTATAGGTTTTAGGGATTAAATTAAGATGTGAAATAAAAAATAAGCACAATACACATAACCTCAACATTTAAAGCATAGGGGAGTAGAGCAGGGCACTACTTGAACAAGAGAGAGAGATAAGAGGACCGAGGAAACTTTGGAGGGGAGAGAAGGAGGATGTCAGAAGAAGTGTTCTGATCAACTGTGTCTGACAAATATCAAAGGGCCACTGGGTACCAGAGAGTTTCACGAAGACCCAGCAAAGGTGATCATGCCCAAAGCTACTGTTCTGTGCAAAGTGGGCCTGGTCAGGATGCAGAAGTAAGAAACTCCCCTAAAAATTTTTCAGTTCAGAGAGTAAGGCACTCAAGTTAAATAAGTATTATTCTAGTATTACATAAGTGTTCTCTGAGAGCACAAGGCAGGTAAAAGTAAATTTGCCACAGTAAACTAGAAAAGACCAGAAAAGCTGACATCTGAGATGCATCCATGTTAATGTGGGTCCATGCAGTTCATTCATATATTTATATTCTATTTTATTATGTTGTATATTGATTTACAACATATTATATGCTGTAATTCAATTGATATTTTAATATGTATTTTATCTTCTTACAAAAACATTCTATATATTGATTGTCCATTGTACTGCTAATGGGTGTTTTGCTTATTTCCAGTTTTGGGGGATTAATAAACAATTTTATGAAAAATCTTGTATACTTTTCCAGATACAAATATTAAGAGATTCTTTTCTAAATTGTGTTTAGAAGTGCAAAAACTAATATAATTCAGCTTTTTATTCATCTAAGTTTATATGAATGAAATTAGAACCTTACAATATGTTTTCATTTGTCTTACTTTTTTCCCCAACATTGTTTATAAGATGTATATAATTTTCATTATTATGTGAGTATAACATATAACAAATATATTAAGTAAAAACTCAATTGTATAACTTATGTCACAATTTATATGCACCTGCTGCTTTAGTTGGACACCTGAGTTATTTCCATGTTTGGATAGTTACAAACAATATTGTCATGAATATTCTTGTTTGTATACTTTGCTGCACATAAATTATCATTTCTTCAGGGTGTACAACTAAGAGCAGAATTGCTGATCACAGGATATGTGTATCTTCAACTTTATAAGACATTGCCAAACCATTTTCCAAGGTGGATGCACAGATGGTAATCTGAAAATGCAAAATCTGAAATGCTCCAAAATCCAAACTTTCTCAATGTCAACATGACATTATGTTACCTTGAACACATCATTTTACTATCTTAATGGCATGTCATAATTGTTACTGTTCAGTACTTACATGTGGATAAATGTAAGAAAATGATTGCTTATTGGTAGCATATAAATTCAGTCAGGAGTGATGGTAATGCCAAACAACTGGAGATGGATTGTCCACATCATTTGCTTTCTGATGGTTAAATGCACACAAACTTTGTTTTATGCACAAAATTATTTAAAATATTATATAAAATTACTTTCAAGCTATGTGTATAGGTACATATGAAACATAAATGAATTATGTGTTTACACTTGGGTCCCATTCCCATGAAACCTCATTATGTATATGCAAAGAAATTCAAAGTCCAAAGAAATTCAAAACCTAAAACACTTCCAGTCATAAACATTTCAGATGAGTGATACTCAACTTGTAAGAGTTTATACTACCACCAACATTGTAGGAGACTTCCTGTTGCCCTGTATCCTCACCAATCCTTGGTATTGTCAGATTTTTCTATTTTGACCAATATCATACATATAGTGTTATTTAATTTGCATTTCTCCAACAATAGCTGTGAATAATAATAGTGAAGTCAAGCATATTCTCATATGTATGTATTTTGGTAACTTAAAAAATGTCCCTTTTCATGAAATGCCTGTTCATGTCTTTTGCTCATTTTTCTATTGAGTCATCTGCCTTTTTTTACTCGATTTGTAGTAGAAAGCAGTCCTTTCTGCATTTTATAAGTTACAGCTATCTTCTTCCACTCTGACTTATTTTTTCATGTTTTATATAGTGCTTTCTGGTAAACAAAAGTTCTTAAAAATAATATAGTGAAGTTTAATAATCATTTTCTTCATGCTTAATGCTTTATATTTCTTGTTTTAAGATAATTTACTTATTCCAAGTTCTTTTAAGGTATTTTCCTATATGCTCTTCTAAGTTTACATTTTGTTTACTATATTCAGATTGATCTAACTCATACATATGTGTGGTATGGTGTGGATTAGGGGCCTAACTTCATTCATACAGATACATAATTGTCTCTGCATTATTTATCAACAAGACCATCCTTTCCCAGTGCTCTATAGTGCCATTTTTGTCATAAATAAAACAGCAATACATGTGAGGACTTTTCCCCCTCTGAGCTCTCTACTCTGTCATATTGACCTATTTATTTGTGATCCAATACTACACTGCAGTGATTATTAGAGCTTTATAATACATCTCAATGCTAAGAGGACATACCCTTCATTTGTTCATATTCTTCAAGTGTCTTAACTATTCTTGGCCATTTGCGTTTTTATTTAAAAATGTAAATAAGCTTGTAAAAAGCCATTAAAATATTCTATTGAAACTTTACTTGATATTAAATCTAAATTTATAAATCAGTTTTAGAAATTATGCTTTTTGATATCAAGTATTCTAATCAATGGGCATTGTGTTTCCCTCCATTTATTTATGAATATTTACTTGCTACAGGTATTTTTAATGTCTCATAATAAAGTTCTACACCTTCATCCTGTGTGGGTCTATATATTTTTATTTAAATTCATTTCTAAGATTTGATTTTTTTTTTTTTTGAGATGGAGTCTCACTCTGTCACCCAGGCTGGAGTGCAGTGGCGCGATCTTGGCTTACTGCAAGCTCCACCTCCCGAGTTCACGCCATTCTCCTTCCTGAGCCTATTTATATATACTTTATATTATATATAATATATATTATTTATATAAATATATAATTATACATTATAATATAATTATATATTTCATTTCTTTCTTGTTTCTTTTTCTCTCTTACCAAGGAATGATGCTAATTTTATATACCATATGACCCTATATAATCCTAACAAGTATTTAGGTAATGATTTGGACTTCAGTGATTTTGCCTTCATTTTTCCTGCTCTCCCTCCCTTATTTGCTCCCTTTTTTCCATTTATTCATTAATTGACCATCTATTAAGTTTGTGTGCCTAGTGATAAAGCCATAATAGAAACAAATACCAAATTCTTTGGGAAATAATGTTAAATGAAAGAGACAGTCAATGGGAAAAGAAAAATAGTTAAGACTTGAGAAATAAGGCAGTAACCATGCCATTCTTGCTTTCTAAAAATATTCATAATTTATTTTTTCCAAGATGGCTGAATAGGGACATCAGATACCAGTTCTCTTCAGAAACTAGGTCAAAGTTGTTGGTTAATGGGCGTGTTCTGAATGGAATATTGAGGCAAGAGAGCCAGGAACTGTCAGAAATGCCAATAGAAGAAGCAGGGTTGCATACAAAAAAAGCAGCAAAATCTGAGAGATTGGCAGCCGAGGAACTCAGAGTTCTATAGAAAATATAAGTGGGGGTGCTTCTCTGTTCCCCTCACCCCTGTGACAATCTGCAGACTACCAAACTCTTAGGGAGTCCTTCTGCTCTTGTGACTGTGTAATGCTGTTGGTGGCAACTTGAGAACTTCTCAGGGTCAAAGAAACAGGTGACCAGCTCACACATGTGTGCCCTCACTCTCCTCAGATCTAAGCTAAGATGGCACCAAACTAATTGTGCACCCATGGTGGACTTCTTCCCTGCCAGAAGATTCAGTGTCATTGAGTCGCTGTACCAGCAGATTGCCTACAAACATCTTCTACAACCCACTCTGACTTTGGCAGGTGCAGAGGACCAGTGGGTCCCAGGGGAGTTTTCAGACCCCTGGAGATCTAACCTTCAGCCACTTCTATGGGTGGGCACTCAGCTCACCAAAGCCCCCCTTGGGACAAAGGAAGCATAGATGTGGTACCAATCACTGAAGGGGGGCAGCACCAGCAGCCAGGAACAGACATGGAGAGGTGATCATCTCCCACTCCCCTCATTCACTATTCCAGACCCAGAAGAGGTTCTCCCTGCTAGGGGCTGGTATGTGTGAAGGAAAGCACTTGGAGAAAGTGCTTCTCATGGCAGCTCCACCACCACTGAAAGTGAATCCACCCTGCCTGGGATTGCACAATGAGCAGGGACCAACTTCTCCTTCCTATACAGAACAGCAGCAGCCCTGCAATGGAGGACATAACCTACAGAGTTGTCTGCTCTGGACTGGGGAAGGTGGCTCTGCCCTGAGTTGGTTTTAGTGGGAGTGGACAGAGGGCTTTATCCACAGTCTGCAGCCACTTTGCAGCCATGAGCCAAAGGACAAAGTCTATATAAACTGAAGGTCATGAGCCCCAAGGCAGGGGTGCGATAGGGAGGTAAATTGCATTCCTGCCAGCTCAGCATTAGAATCCAGTGCTCGCCCCACTGCCCCTTCCCTGGAGATCTACTCATAGCCCAACATGATCTCCCCTTGCCATCCTCCCATGAGAATGAGTGCTTCCACTCCTCAGCCTCCTGGAGAGTGAGCCAGCTCTGAACTGCCCCACAAAATAAAAACCTGCTGCCAGAAGGACATAGTGCTAGTGCAGGAGAAAAGCTACTTGAGACCTCTGCACCCTCAGCCCTGCAGAAGATACTGTTTTGGCTCTTACATTCAATATACCACTACAACTGGCAGCATCTGAGAAAGCCAGTGCACAGAAGCTGTCCACAAACAAGGAACTCATGCAGAACCTTGCCCTGAAAGCACCCAGAAATGAAGACAAAGGATTGTAAAAAACACACACTGCAGTATACCCTCAAGGGAAAAAAGAATGAAAAATGTAAAAGTCCCATCCAAACTATATAAAACTCAAAAATAAGCAAGAGTTCCTTCAGATGAGAAGGAATCAGTGAAAGAACTACTGTAGTACAAAAAGACAGAGTGTCTTGAAACCTCCAAAGGATCAAACTAGCTTTCTAGCAATTGATTCTAACCAAAAGGAAAAGTCCAAAATGACAGGTAAGGAATTCAAAATGTAGATTCAAAAGAAACTCAGTGAGATCCAGAAGAAAGTTGAAAACACGCACAAAGAAAGTGGAAAACAATTCAGGATTTGAAAGATAGCTATATTTTTATAAAAGCCAAATAGAGCACCTAGAATTAAACAACTCGCTAAAGGAATTTCAAAACACATTTGAAAGCTTTAATAATATACTAGAAAAAATAATTTTAGACCTTGAAGACTAGTCTTTCAAATTAACCCTGACAGAAAAATAAAGAAAAAAGTACTTTAAAAATCAAACAAAGCCTTTTAAGAAATTTGAAATTATGTAATACAACTAAACCTGTAACTTATAGGCATTCCTGAGAGAGAAGGAAAAGTAAGCAATTTGAAAAACATTCTTTAGCAAATAGTTCAGAGAAATGTCTTTTATCTTGCAGGTAAGGTAATTATCCAGATACAAGAAATTCAGAAAACACATGTGAGATACTGTAGAAGACATCACTGAAGCAGAGTCATCAAACGGCCCAAGGCCAACATGAAGAAAAATAAAACAAAAAAACTTAAAGACAGCTAGAAAAAAGGGCTAAATTACCTATAAAGGAAATCCCATTACACTAACAGTAGATGTCTCAGCAGAAATATTACAAGTCAGAAGAGGTTGGAGGTCTATTTTTAACCTTCTTGAAGAAAACAAAAGGCCAACCAAGAATTTTATATTCTATCAAACTAAGCTTCATTAAAGAAGGAGAAATAGTCTTTCTCAGACAAGGAAATGCTAAAGACAACCAGACTAGCCCTACAAGAAATGTTCAAAAGAGTTCTAAACATGAAAATGAAAGGACAATACTTGCTACCATGAAAGCATGTTTTGTACAAAGTTCACAAATTTTATAAAGCAATTACACATTTGAGACTACAAAGCAACTAGGTAACAACATTATGACAGGAACAAAACCTCACATATCAATATTAACCTTGAATATAAAAGACATACATGCTCCACTTAAAAGATATGGCTTGGCAAAATGGATTTTTTTTTTTTAAAGACCCAACCATCTGCTTCCTCCATAGACTCATTTTATGTGTAATGACACTCACAGGCTTAAAGTAAGGGGAGAGGAGAAAGATCTATCTCACAATTGGAAAACATAAAAGAACAGGAGTTTCTGTTCTTGTATCAAATAAAACAGACTTTAAACCAACAGAGGCAAAAAAAAAAGAAAGAAAGACAAAGAAGGCCTTATATAATGATTAAAGGTTTCAATTCAACAAGAAGATTTAACTCTCCCTAAATATATATGTATCAAACACTGAAGCACCCCGATTCATAAAATGAATACGACTAGACTTAAGAAAAGGGACAGTGGTCAAATTATAATAGTGGGGGACTTCAATATCCCACTGGCAGCACTAGAAAGATCACTGAGGCAGAAAACTAACAAAAGAACTCTGGATTTAAATTGGATTCTTGACTGGATAGACCTAATAGACAACTACAGAACATTTCACATAATAAGCACAGAATATACATTTTTCTCATCTGCAAATGGAACATTCTGTAAAATTGACCACATGCTTGATCATAAAGCAAATCTAAATAAATTCAAAAAAATTCAAATCATATGAAGCATCTTTCTGGAATACAGTGGGATAAAAGTATAAATCAATACTAAGAGGAATTCTCAAAATCACACAAGTACATGGAAACTAAGCAACTTGCTCCTGAATGGCTTTTGAATAAACAATGAAATTGAGGTAGAAATAAAAAGTATTTTTGAAACAAATCAGTATAGAGATACAACATACCAAAACTTCAAAGATACAGCAAAAAAAAAAAAACAAAACAAAAAACAAAAAACAACAACTAAAACCACGGTGTTAAGAGGACAGTTTATAGCATTAAGTGTCTACGTCAGAAAGATAGGAAGATCTCAAATTAACAACCTAATATCATATCCAAAGGAACTAGACAAATAAGAACAAATCAAACCCAAAGCTAGTAGATGAAAACAAATAACAAAATTGAGAATAAAACTAAATGAAATTGAGACAAAAAAATACCAAGGAGAAATGAAACAATGGTTCTTTGAAAGGCTAAACAAAATTGATAGACTATTAGCTAGATAAACCAACAGAAAAAAAGAGAGAAGATTCAAATAAGCACAATGAAAAATGGTAAAGGTGACAGCACAGAAATCCAAAAGATCCTCAGAGACTACTGTGACCATCTCTAGGCACACCAACTAGAAAACAAACAGGAAATGGATAAATTCCTGGAAACATACAACCTCCCAAGATTGAACCAGGGAGACATTGAAATCCTAATCAGACCAATAAATAATTATGAGATTTATTCAGTAATAAAAAAAAGTCTACCAACCAAAAAGAAGTCCAGAACCAGATGGATTCACAGGCGAATTCTACCAGACATACAATGAAGAACTGGTGTCAAGCTCATTGAAACTATTCCAAAAAATTGAGGAAGAGAGAGTCCTCTCTAACTCATTCTTTGAAACCAATGTCATCCTGATGCCAAAATCTGGTAAGGACACAATAAAAAAGTAGTACTAAAGTCCAATATCCCTGAAGAATAAAGACACAAAAATTTTCAACAAAATAGTAGCAAAGTGAATACAGCAGCACATCAGAAACAAAAATTCATTGTGATCAAGTGGGTTTTATTCCAGGGACATAAGGATGGTTCAGCATTTGTAAATCAATAAATGTGGTTCACCACGTAAACAGAATTAAAAACAAAAACAATATGATTATCTTAATAAATTCAGAAAAAAGTATTCAATAAAATGCAACATCCCCTCATGACACAAACCCTCAACAAATTAGGTATCAAAGGAAAATACATCAAAATAATAAAAGCAGTCTATGTCTATTGAATGAGCAAAGACTGACAGTATTCCCCTTTAGAACTGGAACAAGACAAGGATGCCCACTCTCACCATGCCTATTGAACAAAGTACTGGAAGTGCTAGCCAGAGAAATCAGGCATGAGAAAGAAATAAAAAATATCCAAATAGGAAAAGAAGAAGTCAAACTATCTGTCTTTACAAATGATACAATTCTATACCTAGAAAACTCTAAAGACTCTGCCAAAAGATTTCTGGAACTAATGAATGATTCAGTAAAGTTTCAGGATACAAAATTAATGCACAAAAGCTGTTGCATTTATGTACACCAACAAAGCTGAAAGACCAAATCCAGAACTCAATCCCATTCACAACTTCCACAAAAAAAATTCCTAGGAATACATTTAAACAAGGACGTGAAAGGCCTCTATGAGTAGAACTATGAAACAATGATGAAAGAAATTGCAGATGGCACAAACAAGTGGAGAAATGTCCCATGGTCATGGAAATGAAGAATCCATGTCATTAAAATTACTACTACTTGAAACAATCTACAGATCCAATGAAATTCCTAACACATATCACTTTTCACAGAAATAGAAAAAATAATTCAAAACTTCATATGGAACCAAAATGGAGCTAAAATAGGCAAAGCAATTCTAAAGGAAAAAGAACAAAGCTGGAAACTTCACATTATCCAACTTCAAACTATACTACAAGGTATAGTAACCAAAAAAGCATGGTACTGGTACAAAAACAGATACATAGATCAATGGAACAGAATAGAGAATCCAGAAATAAATCCACATACCTGTAACCTATTGGTCTTCAACAATATCAACAAATATTAAAGATGAAGAAAGGACTTCTCATTCAAAAATGGTTCTGGGAAAACTGGCTAGCCACATGCAGGCAAATGAAACTGGACCCCTACTTCCACCATATACAAAAATTAACTCAAGATAGATTAACGACTTAAATATAAGACCTGAAACTATAAAAGTTCTAGAAGAAAACCTAGGAAAAACTCTTCTGGACATTGCTGTAAGCAAAAGATTTATGACTATGATCTCAAAGCAAATGCAACAAAACAAAAGTAGACAAATGGGGCTTAGGTTAAACTAGAGGCCTTCTGCACAGAAAAAGAAACAACCAACACATTAAACAGACAACCTAGAGAATGGGAAAAGATATATGCAAACTATGCATCCAACAAAGGACTAATATTTAGAATCTATAAGGAATTTGAACTCCAGTGAGAAACAGAAAATAACCCCATTAAAACCTGAGCAAGACATGAACAGATGCTTCTCAAAAGAAGACATACATGCAACCACCAAACATGAAAAAATGCTCAACATCATTAATCATCAGAGAAATACAAATCAAAATCAAATGAGATACCATCTCACACCTGTCAGAAAGGCTATTATTAGAAAGTTAAACACTAACAGATGTTGGTAAGTATATGGAGAAAAGGAAATGCTTACACACTGTGGGTGGGAATGTAAATTAGTTCAAACCCTGCCCTCCACCATGGAAAACAGTATGGAGATTTCTCAAAGAACTAAAAAGAGAACTACCATTCAACCTAGCAATCCCACTACTGGGTATCTACCCAAAGGAAAAGAAATGATTTTATCAAAAACAAAAAACAAAAAACAAAAAAAAAAACCTCCCGTAGTCTTATGTTTATCACAGTACTATTCACAATAGAAAAGTCATAGAATCAACCTAAGTGGACTGGATAAAGAAAATGTACTATATATACACCATGGAATATTACACAGCCATAGAAAAGAATGAAATTATGTCTTTTGCAGCAACACGGATGGAGCTGGAGGTCATTATTTTAAGCGAATTAATTCAGAAACAGAAAACCAAATACCACATGTTCTCACTTATAAGTGGAAGTTAAGCAATAAGTACACATGGACATATAAATGGAAATAATAGACACTGGGAACTCCAAAAGTAGGGAGGATAGAAGATGAGGAGAAAGTTGAAAAACTACCTACTGGGTACTACTTTCACTATTTGGGTGATAGATTCACTAGAAGCCATACCCCAGTATTAATCAATATACCAATGTAATAAAAACCTGCACATGTCTCTCCTGAATCTACAATAAAATAAAAATTATTTAAAGTAAATTTAAAAAAGATTCATAATTGACTTCCCCTTATTAAGAAAAAGAGAAGTTAAAAAATCCAGTTTTCACCCTGAATTTTCAGCATCAACCTATTTCTTCAAACTTGTGATCTAATAACAGAAAAATATATAATGCTATTTCATTCTTTTAAAATCATGTTATTTCTTTAGCTCCATGCTAAAAAGAATATAGTTATTTTGAAGCATATGTTTAAGGTAATAGATGTCATTCCATTAGTAACACTTTTTAAAAATCTAACACATTTGTAACTAAAATTATTTCCAAAAATTCAAAATAAAAATAATACAACTAGATATTTATCAAAGACTTCCAATAAAAATCACTTTTATTTCCACCTACTTAGAATAAATTGGCTAAGCAAATATTGCATGATACAAAAAAAAAGAGATTTTTGTAAAACCTTTTATATTAAATAAAAGTCACAATTATGAATAATTTAACTACACTGAGGCTTTAATCTTAGTAAATATCAAATTAAAAGATAAATATACAAATTTGTTTCAACTCTTTTGTTATCATTTAGTTATAATATCACAACACTTCTCATCCATATTTTCTTGTACATCTTTTAATTTTCTCTATACTGAGACCAGTCACATCAATTCATCAGTTTGCAAAGAAAGATAATTAAACTTCTAGAGAACTTTGACCTGGTAATTTAACAAGCATCCACCATCAAAACATTTGTTCTTGTCACCTGATTTTGCAGGTAAATCTGAACATGTAATAGCTTTAAATTGCTGGTTTGTTTTGGGTGGAGATCCAAAATGTATTCAAAGATATATTTCATGATAAATCCTCATCCATATTAAAACTACACTAATGCCATGAATTTCAATTTGTGGGTCAAACATTTAAGTAAATGAAAAGATGGAGAGGAAAGAGGAGAGAAAAGGAAAAGAGGTGGGAGAGGAGGAAGAAGAAGGAGAGGGAAAAGGAGAGAGGAGGGAAGAAGAAAAGACGAGGAGATTGAAGAGAGAATGGGAAGAGGAAGAAGTAAAGAGAAAAAGGAAGAAAAGAATGAAGAGAGAAAGAGGAGATGGAGAAAACAGAAAAAAGGGAAGAAAGAAGAAGACAGAGGAGGAAGAGAAAGAAGAGTAGAAGTGAAGGGGAGAGGGAGAAGACAGGAGAGGAGGAGGGAGAAAGAAAGAGTAGAGAAGGGAGAAGGAGCCAAATGGCTAAATCTATTTTCTGCAAATAAAAGTATTAGTGCTTATTTGGTAACATAAGCTTAAGCTAAAGCCAGTAGAAGGGAGGAGGAGAGTAGAGGGAAGAGGAAAATTAGGAGAAAAGAGGAAGAAGAACAGAGGAGGGAGGCAGATGAGGAGAAGGGGAAGATTTTATTCTCTGGTCTATATTCAAGTCAAACACTTAGATTTTCTTTTTCCTTAAAGCTAACTCACCATTGCAGTTGCCATTGGATAGGGAATTGAGCAACGTGTTTTGTTCACACTAAAATAAAAACAAACATTAAGAAGAAAAATGTTATAAAATTTTACTTCTGTCTGAAAAAAATCACATCATTCTTTTATTTAGAAAGAATAACAAAAAAAGTAGTCTCCAAAATTATTTTTCACTAGCATTCTTTTCAGAATAATGTATAAAACAAACTTTGAAATAATAAAATGATAATTAATTCTAAGTATATAGCAATTCAGTAAATAATTTATGTTATCAGTAAGACTGTCTTCTTCAGAATATTTCCTGCAAGACTAAGTTTGTTTTGATTTTGGATTAGAAATTAAACATTTGCACATTTTTAAAATAACATATTCAATCAGAAATCATCTTTATTAACATTGCATTTTAAGAGGGAGAACCACTGATCATATATATTACCACTACATGAAAATGCTGGATTAAAAAACAAACAAAGAATCAGCTCTGTATCCTACAGTTAATCTTGTCTGACAATAATTGATGCCTCTAATGAGATCATGCGCTATCTACTTCACAAATAATGTACTATTGCTATTTTTGTTAATCATGATGATAGCAGTTGATACTTCTTCAGTCCTCACTGTATGCCAAGGACTTCACACTAATTATTTAATCCTCAGAAAAATTGTATGAAGTGACAAATTTTATTTTTTATATAAGAGAGTCAAAGATTAAAAAGGTTAAATAACTTCACCAAAGTCACAAAGCTAGTAAGAGCACGGGTTAGAACCAAAGTTCATGCCCTTCCAATTCCAAGCCTCTTGTTCCCAACCACTACATTACACTGCTTCTCTCACAAGATGAGTTTTTATCTTAAAGGCTGACTACAGAACCTCTGTTTTCTCTTCTTTATAGCCACAGCTTATGTATTTTAAGCCTGACTCACAGTTATCAGCTATACAATTTCCATCAGGTTATTTTATCTCTCTCGATTTCTACCTCCCTTTTTATGTAACATTCAGGTAATGCCACTTACATCTCAGGGCTGGTGATGATTAAGTTAGCCCGACTAGAGGGACTGGCCCCTGAGAGAGATTCAGTGAACTTGAGTTTCCTTTCCCTTGTCTTAAAAATACCTCATCTGAAATCTCCCGTGGAAAAGAACTTCAAAATAATTTATGTAGATATTCGACCCTTAAGGTGGTGGATCATAACTCCATGCTTCTAAAGTGTGGGCTGCACACAGTGACTTTCTTCCGGAGAGCACAGAATAAAGAGAAGGGAGTCACTTTACAGTGGAGAAACCTGGCAAACACTCCCTTTTCCAGGTGATCAAGGTAGAATAAACATGTTGATAAATCATGTTGATTGTAGGTACCCTTGATACAGTGTGATGAGAAGGGCACTTTACCTCCACAGTTTTCCTCCCAAAAGGGGCCCACGCTTAGAAAGGTCTCCAATCTGGTTTAATGATATTCTGTCACCATCTTGAAATTCTTAATAATTGTTGAACAGGGGACCTCACATATTCATTTTGCACTGGGCCCCTGTAAATTACATATCTGATCCTGTATATAAGGCTTCTATGGTACAAATTGGGGTAAGGCCCAAAGGCAGAAGTGTGAAACCGGAAGGGACAAGAATGTGGTTCAGGACAGCTCCTAAGACATCAGAAATGGGAGGGTCAAGATCTTCTATGTACCTAAATAACTGGGAATAAGTAGCTCAAGGACACAAGAAAAAGAAGCAATCCTTGTGCTCTAGAGGAGTCAAGGAAAGTTTCATGGAGACAGTAGTCAACCAAACTAATAATGTTAACTAAGATGTTACAGTGTTGAGTAGGCCAAGCACTATTCTAAATGCTTTGCCTTCATTGACTCATTTAATCATCTCAATTACATGTGAGAAAACTGAAGAACAAAGATTCAACAACTCAAAATTCCACAGGTAGTAAGTGGCATACCCAGGCAGCTTGGCCTCAAAGGCCACACTCCTAACATTACAGAGGGCTTAAGGGTTCAAATGATAATAGAGAGCTTATTTATATTAAATCATATTGATGCAGATTTGATTCAGTATCTCTGTTAATTGACAGCATAAATGGAGATAAAGAATTCTGGAATTTTATAATAATATTATTAAAATGATTGCAACAGTTTATGCGTCTCTGAAGTCATTTATCATGTTCCATCATGTTTAGAGTTAGTTCTAATGCCTTTTTTTGGTTTAAAAAAAGATCCTTTCAGCCGGGTGCGGTGGCTCACACCTGTAATCCCAGCACTTGGTAGGCCGAGGCGGGCGGATCATGAGGTCAGGAGATTGAGACCATCCTGGCTAACACCATGAAACTCCGTCTGTACTAAAAATACAAAAAACCTAGCTGGGCCTGCTGGCGGGTGCCTGTAGTCCCAGCTACTCAGGAGGCTGAGGCAGGAGAATGGCGTGAACCCAGGAGGCGGAGCTTGCAGTGAGCCTAGATGGCGCCACTGAACTCAGCCTGGGCGACAGAGCAAGACTCCATCCAAAAACAAAAACAAAAACAAAAACAAAAAATCCTCTGGAGATTGGTTAAGAGATCCATTAAATTAGATCATCTGTCTTATTTATTCTTTTCAGTGCTATAGTACCTGCGACACATGTCCACTAAATATATGCTGAATAAATGAATGAATGAACAAGAGAGTGATTACCTAAACATCAACTAAAAGAATCAAATAATCATAGATTTTGATGAAGGGAGAGGTCTCGAAATACTTGTGTGATGTATTATTACTTACTTGATATATGTTTTATTGTCATGATATAAGGTTACATGTAGTATGACATTCTAATCAAACCACTGATCCTACCTTGCTGGTGTCATCGAGTGGCTGATTACAGGCATTTTCCTTTTGGATTATATTCATTAAATCAGTATAAAATTTTTTTGCATTCAGGAAAACAAGCGGGTTGTTTATTGAGATAATTTTCACCTGCTGCAGGTTTTCCTTTTAGAGAAAAAGAAACAGATTTAGAACTCTGAATTAAAATAATAGAGAATTATAGACAACAAACAATCAGGTCTAAATGTCACTCAGTTTTATGAGCAATCTCTCAATTAACATTTTGATTACTAAAATGTATTTAGAGGCCTTAATGTACTATCACACTTCCTTAGGGGAAATACATATTTCCTGTTTACTAAGAAACATTAATAATGGCAAGATAAGTTGGCAGCTTTTCAGAAAGTGGCCCTTATTCTTCCTAGCTGGTTTTTCAGGAGGCAGTAGCCCAGACTATCCAAAGAGTTCCAGGAAGTCCTATCCTTTCAAAAGTATTTCTTTTATTCAATCTATCAATTAAAAATTAATTTACTTAACCATCAGTACTTTTTTTTAATGAAAATGTGTCCTAAAGGGTCAACCATCAGTCATTTACCTCATAATGACATAGCTTTCCTTCAGCTGAAATACTTTACAGGTGATTAATAGTTGTAATTTGAAGACAGAGACCTACAGGTAGTAGTAGGAATATAACTTTACTTTGGGCAGGCCTAGGAACTGGATTGCCAGGATGTGGTGAGCGATGCAGAAAGGAAGAAGGAAAAGTTTTGACACAAAAAGTGTCTGCTTTGCCCATTTTCCCATCACTTGGTGATGCGCAACTAAAACAGTCTTCTCTATGACCTTTGGGGCAAGTGTCTGATCTAGAAATGGAAAGGAGGGTAAATTCTACAAAATGACAACTCTTTATCAACTAAGTAAGCAGTACTCTTTCAGTCCTTACTTCCATAGAAGAGGAGATGCAAAGAATAGCGATGCATACAGACAGAGGATAGAAGTATGAAAGAAAGAAAACATTAAGTATGTTAATTTGGACAATTCATTTAACTTCTCTCAGTTCCCTCATTTCCAAAAGTGAGACAAATGTTTAAACCAGAAAATCTCAAAAAGGTCCTATAGTTACAAAACTGATTGAACTTTGCAAAGTGAGGAGATTTGCAACAAATAACTCAAGAAAACAAACAGACCTTAAGTTGTCAAACTAATGTTCGGACAAGAGTAAACCTCTTAGAAACAAAAAATAAAAATTAACTCTTAGGCCTGTCATATTAGTCATCACAAAGCACCAAACCTTAGCCTGACCCTCTAATCACACTACATTAAACTTGTCCAAGCCATGGCCCGTGAGCCACATGCCGCCTAGGATGGCTTTGAATGCAGTCCAACACAAATTCATAAACTTTCTGAAGACATTATAAGACTTTTTTTGCAATTTTTGTTTAGCTCATCAACTGTCATTAGTGTTGATGTGTTTTATGTGTGGCCCAAGACAATTCTTCTTCGAGTGTGGCCCAGGGAAGCCAAAAGATTGGACAACCCTGAACTACGTGATTGTGCCAGTGTGTTGTTTTAAGTTAATATGAAAAAAATGTATTTGTTAAAGAATAGAGATTCAAATTGTTCTAGAAAAGAAATTATCAGTGGGGTTAAATTCACTGAGTGGGAAGAGATCTCTCAAATCACGAAGGGTCATTTCACATGAAGAAGAGGTGGAAGAGTGCATAAATGGAAAAGATAAATGATAGATTATTTTAATTTAGCTGAAAATTCCACCTGAGAACTTACATTCAACTCTTGCTTTATCTTAGTTTTGTCCCTTTTATTTTTTATAAAAAACATTGAGAAATTAGAGAGATGTAATATTATAATAAAATTAAAATCTCCATGTGAAACAGTTATTATTCAGGTCAGTGACTAGACCGAAACCAATCAAGACTTAAAGATGTGGAGAAATTTCTAGCATTTTCATCTTCCTGCAAATCCCCTCATTCACTTCTCTACATGTTTAGCCCAAGAAGAAGTTAAGGATTAGACAGAATTTATTAAACAGTGATTTTTAAGCCGAAAATAGTCAAATCCAAAGCCAAATTCAGTCTCAAAGCTAAGGAGGTCAGGGCTAATACATGTGTACTTGTGGTGTGGATACACAGGGGACTTCAGGGGCCCAAAAGTCAGTCTGGGGCTTTGCACAAGCACTAAATTCCCATGGAAAAATTAAGGAAAGAAACAAAAGGCAAAGTTGGTGGAAAACTTGAGCCTAGAACACCCTGGAAGGCCCTGAACCCAAATAGCTCTCTGTGAAACAAATCTTTCCATAGTATTAAAAACATAAGCCATTCCCTTGGGTGCTGCAGAGGGTTCCTGATGCTACTTCCTACTTCCAGTCTATTTGGAAATACCCTGACACTGGTCTTTCTGGTGGGAGGCCAGTTTACTCTATCCTTAGGGGAATTATGAGATACTGAAACAAGTGTATGTGAAAAATAAAGGGAAAAAGGTTAGTCAAACATTTACAAAGCAGGTTCAAAATGAGGGCAATTTTTTTTTAATTGGCAAAAATATTTCAAGTCAACATTTTCCTCCTCACTTTAAACTGTTACAGTCATCCTTTAGAACAACAAACTAGAATTCAGACATAATCAATTGGCTTTCCTAAGCATAAGCAGAGCAAGACTGTTTATACAAGTTGTGTCCTTAAAAAGGTTCCCACTGTGTAAGAAACCAATTCTATTGGCATTCTGTAGCCATTGGACTGAATTACCCTCTGCTAACATACAGTTGACTGAGTTAAAAAAAAAAAAAAAAAAGCAATACCATGAACCAAATTTGCTTCATTCCCTTTCCTATTTCCTGTCTTTCTCCATGACTTAATTCAGAATAGACTATCAGTTTAGTTTGATGACATTATGCAACTCAGTAATGGAAAAGAGGTGTCCAAATGCCTGAATCAATCTTGGCCATGATTCTACAGTGAACTGTAGTTCTAGGAACCATGCTACGCTTTTATTTGAATGCTGAATCCAAAGAGATTTTCTTTTGTTCTATTGATTTGTTGCATGTCGTTTGTCACATATATTGTGATCACATATGTACCATTCGAAGTTTATACTAATTAAAAACAATTATATTTTTAACTATCATAATTTATCTAATTTTTGTGATATCTTAAAATTATCTCACCCACAAAATTATTAACAATTGCAAAAAGGAAAAGTAAAACTAAACTTACACTGTCCATTTCTGTCTTCACTTTAAATTCCATTTCTTTCATGTTTTTTATACTTAGAGTCATTGCTCTAAAATTAAAGCAGATAGAACACAAAACAAGTCATTTCCTAATCATTATATAAACAATGAAGAAACCAAAAGTAGTCATTTAATAACTAGAATGTATCTGAAATGATTTAAATTCTATAACCCATTTGTTCATAAGAGGACACTGGTAAATCTATATATCTCTAGGATATTTGGGGATAGAGGTTAACAACAGAGGCATATAAATAGAGTCCCATCTCTCCAAGCTACTAGATGTGGATTAGTAAAGAAGAATTATAAAAGAGAAAAGGCAAGAGAATATGCAGCATTGATAAAATACTGTTTTAATGAAAAGCAAGAAAAGAAAGAATCAATGGCAAGATAGGACTGGATAATATTGAATCTGAATATATAAATTCTATAAAGAAAGACTCTATAGAGATAAAACAACATTTTTTAGAATACCTTATATCACAAATAACTTTAAAGGAAAGATGAACGTGAAGTAAATAGAAACATTATTCCCAGATGAATACTTTGTAAAGCAGAAAAAGAATTGGTCAGACTAGGGAAATGATTTATAAATTTTCAGTAAAATGACAAAAAAAGAGTGTGTTTCTCAATAAACTATCTAGAAAATAGATTAATCTGACTTCTGAAAAATAAAATATTCTGAAGTTATTTAATTTTCCAAATAATTATATTGTGAAATGATTTGTGATCATTAGCTACTAACTCTCTTCACTTAATTTAAAGAAATCTCTCTATAATGCAGTATAAGGCTAAGGGGTTTATTTATTTTAAAAGAGTTTATATATTCTATTTTATAATATTGATAAGCTATTTACCTTCATTAAGATCAACATTGTTAAATATCATATGCAGAAAAAACATTTTCTTATCTGTTTGTCCCTATCTCTGACAGCAAGAAAAACATGAGATTGTAGTACTATATGTTACACAGAAATAAAAGTAACTAGCAAGTACCATATGGCAAGTAAGCATGTATTTTGCTGCTGTGTCAGAATAAACAGAGCATTTAGATAGGATCCTACCTTGGGAAGCGTCCTATCAC
Organism: Colobus angolensis palliatus; assembly: GCF_000951035.1. NCBI lineage: Eukaryota > Metazoa > Chordata > Mammalia > Primates > Cercopithecidae > Colobus > Colobus angolensis. The sequence continues at coordinate 5,769,482 of NW_012114710.1, forward strand.
TATAGCTATGGTACAAACAACACCAAACAGTAGTCCCACATTGGCAGCAAAGCATATTGTAAATACATATGTACTGACCCATATGCCCTGAAAGAGAAACAAGAAACAGAAGTTGTGAATCCTTTGGAATTCACTTCTTTCTCATGATTGCTAAGTTCCTCACAATCATATTATTAACACTCTTGTGACCAGATCTCTCAGCAAGAAGATACTATTTAACAAGTGGTAAACAGAAGTTCAGAAATACAGAAACAAATCCTGCTCCATCAGACTCTCAGCAGCAAAGGTGGGGAAAAGTTTCTTCTTTTATTTCCAGACAATGCCAATCCTTAGTTCAATCCCCAACAAACACTATATTTAAGATCTGTAAATAGTTGCTTGATGTGTATGGTTCAAAAGCATGCCATGATTTCCCACCGCTTTCTCATTTAATGTAATATTATTACAAGCAATTGTGTACAGATTTTTGGTCATTCCCAACAATATGTTGTCTTCTAGGATTGCCATAAAAATAACTAATGTCATTTATTAATACATAAGGCTCAGGAAGCCTAATTTTAAAATGACTGAGTCAAACAATGCTGCCAATGCCACTTTTAGATCAATCATTATGGAGATCATAATTTTATTTGTAAGGGGCCATTCATTATGAAAGCTAAAATATAAAAGGGCCAACTTGGTTTTTGGGAACATTTCAAAAGATTACATGAAACTCTAATTATCTTTTAGTTGGAATACCAAAGTTATTGCTGTTTTGTTTACCACTTAAAATTATAATTTGCAACAAGATATTGTATTATAGTTGGAATTTCTAAGCCTAGTGCTGAAAAAATATATTTAAAAGCAAAATAATTTGTGAAATACAGGTTATATTTTCTTAACACTAAATCCTGCATTTATCAAACAGTAAACAAACAACGTTTTTAACCTCTGTCTTTTCCTCCCAAAACTTGCAGCACTTTGCCTCTGACTGCAATTCTAAATTTGTTTATTTCTGTCCTAATAGCTATATTATCACTTTAAAACATCTTTGAAAACATATTTTAATTCCATACACAAATGAGAAAGTTAGAAATGTTTCTGTATTCTAAAAATAGCAGAATCTTGGGGAGGGAAGGAATGTAAATGTTTTTCAGACAAGTCTGAAATAACTATTTCTAAAGGGCTCTTTTTTGTTGCTGTTTTTGAAATGCTTCTTCTTTGTCTGGATTATTTATCTACACTAAGTTTGAGTGATTCTTAACAGGCTTTTTTGAAAAGCTGAGCCCTTGGAAGCAAATGGAGGGAATTTTATCCATAAAATTCCTTTTGATGTAGGACAAACAAACATTCTGGAGTAAAAGAGAAAATACAATTTAAATGAATGTCATGTTAAGATCCATCATCTACAAATGTAATGCTAGGTTATTACTTATTATGAGATCATTCCCAGCTGAGATGGTTTTTCTTTATTCAGGTGAACACACAGCCATTTGAGTCTTCTGTTTATATATAGTGTGTTTTTTTCTTCCTGGTGTATTATGCTATACTTAATCATATACAAAACAAGGCTGCAAGTTTTTGACCATTATTTTTGCTTCCCACGATGACTCTGAGTTTCACTCACTCTCAAATGCTAACTGAATCTGCCCAAGTGTGGCAGAATAATACCTCACCAAAAGCTTTATAAGTCTAATTCCTCTGGGCCATCCTCCACGATTCAATATGGTATAGGGAACTAAGGATCCTGGTCCCTGCCACATAAAAAACCATAAAGCCTGGAGGCCAGAATTCATCAGAGCAACCAGAAATTTTGGTACCATCTGGTTCTATTTTTAAAGCATATTTACTCTCCCACAACATCATCTATTATAAGTTGGGCTTTCCAAATGCTTACTTATTTCCTGGGGCTACCTTTATAGCTTTGAAAAAATATCAAATGGAAATTAATAACATAGACCAATAAATAGTTCCATTGGTTAGAATAAATCCCAATAGCATTCTGTAATAATTCCTGTTAAAGACCCAAATGCTAGTTGTCACAGTTATCAAGAATTAGTTGACTCTTGGGCCCCTATTTTTTATTTTTTGTTATGTGTTCCTACTTGCTCTCTTCCCTATTTGGCACTCACAGTCCCCAAACACAAACTAACCCCAGTGCTGACCTTCAGTAGGGCACACAATGCTTTGTCTTTGTAGAAAATACATCAGCATAAAGCACAGTTTAGCAGCTACTAAATCACCTCACTTCCCCCTAGCCTAACTATTGTACTATCTGTTTTTGTGGCAGATCCCTATTACTAAATTTTTACAGATCTGAATTCTGTATCCAATGTTCAGCTATTCAAACTCAGTTCTGAGCCAATAAGTCTCCACTTGGACAACTATTTTCTCATTACTTCAAAGAGAGTTTTGACCAACAACTCAAAATAGCATCAATATTAAACTGTTAGGCCTATTGTGGGAAGGGGGGAGGGGGGAGCCATAGCATTAGGAGATATACTTAATGTAAATGACGAGTTAATAGGTGCAGCACACCAACATGGCACATGTATACATATGTAACAAATCTGCACATTGTGCACATGTACCCTAGAACTTAAAGCATAATAAAAAATGTGAAGAGGTGAAACAGTTTCTAATTTTCCATGTGACGACTACGTACATGATATTTTAAACTTTAAACCTTCAAATTAGTTGACACACACACACACCCATATCTTGGATAATTTTACTTCCATGATATTCTAGGCATAGTCCATCTATTTAGTAATCTAGACATTATACATATTGGGTATATAGCCTATATCCACAAAAGTCTGTGCAATATTCATACTTTAAATGCTGCGCCCAATAGTCCAATAATCCTTTGAATGCTGTGCCCAATAACCCAATAATCCATGACTTTTCACTGTTGAATCCCTTGGCGACTAAGAGATACCTATTCACTCCAACCATAGAAGGCTATTTTCAAGCTAAACCCGATGTCCCACTGAATCATCATGCACCTGCTATATCCATGTCACCTTTCTCACACCGTATCTTTGCCTGCACCCTATTGCCTACTTACTCCAAGTATTTAACTATCACATCTAAGTAGGAGACTACAAATTCTAAGCTCTTAAACAATTTTTAGCTATCAAACACCTTCAAACTTAACATGTCCAAATGCGAACTCATTAACTTCACCCGAGAATCTGTCCTTCCTCCAATGTTCTCCTTCAGTTATAATACTAATATCCTTCAATACACTTAATCAGATTGTATGGAATCATATTTTACTTTTCCTCCTCTTTAATCTACCTGTCCAATCATTTCACAAGTTCTATAAATTAAGAAAAAATATCTCAAGTCATATCCTTTTCTCAAATTATTAATGATACCTTAGTTCACACTGTTCCTTTCCTCAACTCTTTTGACAGTGTCCTACTTAACTCTCTGCTTTTGTTATCTGCACTGTAAACAACCTGCCATACTGCTGCTAGAATTAATGTTCTAAGTACAGATTTGGATATCAGATTTAGAGAGTATATTAAAGGCATTTTTACTCAACCCTCTTCTATTAAAATCCACCCAAAACAATATAAAATGTGAATACAGAAGGGAAAAAATCAGCATCAATGAAGCCAGAACATGGTCAAAACTTCTAACTACAAAATATAATATAGACTTGCCAAATACTGTGAAATTTGGGTGATAATCAAGGAGGACACTAGAAGCCAACAAACTTATCCTCAGAGCTCAATCAAGTATAGATTTTTGTTTAAATGCTAGAATCCTGAAAATTCTGTACAATAATCTGGTAAGAGCTTTTAGGGGCAACAGCTTCTAAGTTCTAAGGTCAAAGATGGGCTACCAGAGAAAAATGAAATGTACTCATAGAGATTTATTTGATACCAGAGGACTGCAGAGTGAAAGGCCATTTGTATCACTTACAATCCGACTTCCTAAGTAAAGGTGACTGGAGGAAGTAAAACAAGATGAAGAATGGAGAGATGACAACAGCATGAGATCACCAGTGAACCTGTGATTTCTGAGGCTTTGCTTCAATGATCTAAATCAGAACTGCGGGCTGCTCTACCTCATTTCCAACCTCCTGCCCTCCCTATGTTGTTTTCCAGCAAATGGGTCCCCTAAAAATGCATTACAATTCTAAATAAATCATCAAGGGCCCTATTCATGGAAATGAGGAAAATAAAGAAAGAAAATAATGAATAAGTGGCAAAAGATAGATTTGGATATGTAATAGGCAATATAATCTCAGGAAAGAAACCTTAAATATAAAAATTCAAAGAAGGAATGATAAATGAAAAACAGAAAAACAGAAGGAGATAAAAAGCAGGCAAGCTAGAATAATTCAGGAAAGAAAATGAATGAAAATAAAAGCCATGTTTAAAATTAAAAAGTAAGATAATCACAACTAGAAATACATAATCAGAGATATGTGACTAGTCCAAAGAAATCACTTACACAGAAAAACAAAATAATCCTGGGAAAATATTTAGATATGAAGGAAAACAAAGTAAAAACAAATAGAAAATTCACTAAAAAGACAGCAGAATACATAGATTTGAAAAAATATTCAAAGATAAATTAGAAGAAAAATTTTGTAAATAATTCCTGATTATGAGATCAAAAGATTATGTCATGCTCAGAAATTTGGAACTGAGTGCTCAACCACAGTAATATTCTGATAATAGTACCAAACTTCATGAGTAAGAAGAAAGAACTTCATTGGGCATCCATGTAGAAAAACAAGTTACTTAAAATAACAACAAAAAAATTATGAGGGATAAAATCTACTTTATCCCTCAATGCCTAAAGATAATGTTAAGATTAAAAAGACCTGAGAGAAAGTATTTTACACTCAGTCAAAACTTCTTTCTAGTATGAAAACAAGCAGATATTGTCACAATGAAATACCTCAAGGAATATAAAACACATGAGTTCATGGAAAACTACTTGGTGACGTACAGAAAACAACGAGATGAAATAAATAACTCGAGTAGGAGAATCTTTTTTTTTTTTTTTTTTTTCAAAAAGACTAGAGGTAACCACTAAATGCATCTAAACAATAGAATGTTCTATATCCTATAACTCAGTAAATGATATCATCTTCCTCCACTGGTGTTCCTAAATAGAAACTCAGAAGTCATTCCAACTGATCCATATTATATAATGAACTGGTGGTGAGGACTAACAAATACAATCTCTTTGATATTTTCCATCTGATTTTTTCTTGTACTTCATGGTCTCAGCCTTGGTCTAGGCCTTCCTCATTTATATGCTTGAAGGGCTAAAGCAGTGCTCCAATTTCTGTATACTTCACCAGTTTGATCCATCTTCCTCAAACTATTCAAGTGACCTTTCTAATACATACATTTTATTCTTATTTCACCGTTCAGTGATGTCTCACTGCCTTCATAATGAAATCAAATCATATTTGTAAGACATGAGTTGCCTTTCCCAATCCAACCCATTCTTAACTTTTCCAATATCATCTGTCACTACTCCCATCCTCACATTATATGTTCTACCCATGCCAAATACCATAGGGTAATCAAGTAACTTGTTGAATAAGTTTGCATCTTCTCATTTCTTTGTTTCCATGAGCCACCTAACATATATCACCTTTAAAAGGTCATGGTTAATTTTGGCCTCTTGTTCTGCCTATAAAATACTGTTCCTTCAAGTCTCAGTTCATATTTCAGCTCTTCTGTGACAGTCTTTCATGTTAATCAGTCCAAATTAAATGTTCCTGCCTCTATTTTCCCCAAAACTAAGCTCCTACTTTTCCCTCCAGGTCATGTTGTATCCTGTCTTGCATAATAAGTTAGTGTTTCTGTGTCTACTTCCTCCACAAATAACTGTCCGGAGAGAATGGACAGTTTTTTTTTTTCATCTGCACATTCCTCATGGTGCCCAGCATTGTACTTTGGTAGGAGCTCAGTAATACTGAGCCCCAGGAGGAATATTATGAAAGTAGGCACCAGCATAAATAATATCCCAAAATCTCTCAGAGAAAATGATCTGAAGAAGAGAAAATGTGTATTTCATATTAATAATTATATTTCAATATGGTGACTGTCATAGTAAAGCTAAACAGAGGGTACTTATGAAGTACGTCTCCCATATTGGAGAGGGAGAGGATTCTGGATTGCTGTTGCATAGATAGGTTTCTCTAGAATCAGTGGGCTATTTATGTCAGTAGAAATCATACTTTATCATGGTTCAGTATATTTTAATCTGTTTCAAGCATGGTCCTCTTAATGTAACCCATTTAAAAGGCAATTCATGACACCTTTTGTATTTAGAATGAAAGTGGTCACCATTAAGAGGTTCAGCTTATGTGCACGCAGCATGCATTCTTAGTAATTAATGATAGTTTTTCATATAGGTTATAAATTGTCACATTTCTATTACTGTCTATTTCCCTGGTAAATCTTACTTCCAAAATTAATTCACATTGTAAATTGGGCATCCCAAATTCACTGAAATTATTAGCATTTCTTTAAAAGTTCTCAAACTACACATTCATCAAAATTTGACCAAACTCTATTTCTGTTTCATATATATTTCAATGTTTTTATTAAGATTTTGGAAAAAATAAATGGTAGTTTGTAAAGTGTACAAGTCTCAAATGGCTAAATCTATCTGCTGCAAATAAAATTATTAGTATGTATTTGGTAACATAAGTTTAAGCAGAAAAGGGATAGTTTTAGATCAAATTTCTACTTACCCAATCGATTTTATCCACATTCCAATATTTTTTTAAATCTCGGAACTGTATTAGCATTCCCTTCAGTCCCACAACAATAATGCTTGCGAGGACACACTAGAAATAAAATGTAAGTTGAAGATGAAGCAACATAAAAATTATAACGTAAATTTAGAAGGCCAAGGTATTTTATTGTTTTGTTTTTAAAGTACTTAATAGAGAAAAGCAATCACCAATTAGAAGACAAAAGCAATGTTTGTTTTGTTTAAAACTAACCTATTACTGTACTTTAGGAAAATAATATATATTCTAGAAATTCATAAGGTAATATTTGTACAATTCTAAACAACAAGAACAAAAAGAAAATAAGTAAATTTAAGGGTGAATGTCATGAAGCTCAATGCCCTCTTAACTATACATATTCATGGTCATTTGTTTGGAAGGTATTTGTTGCATGAAATTAAATATGCACATCATATATTTTCTTATAATTGCCTTAAATGTCAATTATCTGACTTCACCTGAAGATATTTATAACTCTCGTGAAAAGCAAACTTGATTATTGGAAGATCCTCCCATGGAAATGGTTTATTCTCACTACACACGTGAAAAATTAGAATAACAAAGGATGGAGACAGGCTTTCATAAGCCCAGTGTTTTGCATTCCTTTGGTGCCTCAGCCTTATGAAGAAGAAGGTGAAGCACTGGCACTAATGTTCTGAGTCACTTTGTATAACATACATATCAACAGTGGGAAGCTGTATTTTGTTTCCTATTTCCTTGCCCTAGCACATATGTTTTTCTAACAGTCAAAGTTTTAGTAAAATTTATACTTCTTATAACTGACTATGCCTAATTTCACCCTCCAGATGAGCACAGAATGAATCTATTTCCACAATGCCATTCTTACGTGAGAGCCAAAAAATTAAAAAAAAACAGCCACAGTACCCCCTCCCATGCCTGCCTCAAATGTGGTAGCTTTCCATACCTCTCTCATTCAGACTTTACTTCTGTAACATGGTTTCTAGATTTGTGACTGTTGAGGTTATACTTCCAAGAAATTTTATATACAATGATTCTCATGAAAAGTTAAATTAAAAAGTAGATAGTGAAAAAGCACTACCGTACCATGGGCAGCCAGTAAAGCAAAGGTCCTATTGCATAGATGACTATAAGGACGAAAATGCAAGATATTAGACAAGCCACCTGTAAAATACAAGACAGACAAAAAGGAAAAAGAAAACCTTGAACTTTTTTATTATGTCAAAGTTATGGGGTGGGGGGATAATTCTTAGTTTATCTTGATTAGAAGAAACAAAATGTTGGCACATAACTGTTAAATTGCTTAGACTGTCATTATCTATATTTTGCAGCTGAGGGAAGTTAAATGTGACAGCCGACAAACTGGTGCAATCAAATTAAGTCAGTGATGAGAGAAAAGCAATTTCACACAAAGAAATAGGACACCATCAACTTTTATCACACATCACAGCGATGGCTTTTTTGTTTAATAGTGAAAGTGACATTTCAATTAAAAGTTCTTCAGCCTGTTGGTGTTTAGCCTGACTCCCCTCCTTATTTTGTAGGAGGTTGTTTGGGCAATAACTGAATATGTGGCTTAGGGTACTTCTGTGCTGATAATTTCCACTGAAGCATTTACCCTCTTATTTGGAGTTCTTTGTTAGTAAAGGCTCCAGTTGTGAAGTAGTTATATGGGATATGGGAGTGACCTCTGGCAGTGGAACAGGCTTCATTTTACTAAGCCTGAAAGGCCATTAGTATTATGTTCTAACCAGCCAGCCTGCTGACAAAAGGCAATTCAGTTCACCTGACTCCTACAGCCATATTCCACTTGATGAATAACTTGATTTCACAGAAGCAAATGTTTAGGACTTAATAAAATATTTGGCCAAACTGCCTTCCTAACAAGAGAAAAGAAGGCTTTCACAGGGCCACGAAGATGCCTAGAACATCATTATGGAGATATCAAAGGGAATTTGGACCTAGTAGAATTGCTTTAATTAAAAATAAATATATAAACAAACAATCAATATCAAAGGCTGGCAAAAACTCAGTGCAACTGGAATTCTCAGGCATTGCTGGTGGGAATGCAATATGGTACAGCTACTCTGAAACAGTTTGGCAGTGTCTTATAAACTTATACATACACTTACCTTATGACTCAGGACTGCCTAAGAGAAATGAAACATGTCCACGTGAAACCTAAAGATGTATTTATAGAACCTTTATTCATAGACACCAAAATCATAAATAACTAAAATATCAACCAATTGGTGAATAAATTGCAGGACATCTATACAATAAAATACAACTCAGCAATTTAAAAAAATATGGATGGGGAGCAAGATGGCCGAATAGGAACAGCTCCAGTCTCCAACTCCCAGTGCGAGCGACACAGAAGACCGGTGATTTCTGCATTTTCAACTGAGGTACTGGGGTCATCTCACTAGGGAGTGCCGGACAATTGGTGCTGGTCAGCTGCTGCAGCCCGACCAGTGAGAGCTGAAGCAGGGCGAGGCATCGCCTCACCTAGGAAGCGCAAGGGGGAAGGAAATCCCTTTTTCTAGCCAGGGGAACTGAGACACACAACACCTGGAAAATCGGGTAACTCCCACCCCAATACTGCGCTTTAAACAAACGGGCACAT
>NW_012114710.1:5784031-5854440 GCF_000951035.1 Colobus angolensis palliatus
TGTACCCTAGAACTTAAAGTATAATAATAATAATAAATAAATAAATAAATAAATAAATAAATAAATAAAAATATGGATGAAATTCAAAATCATTGAGCTAATGAAAGAACCTAAACACAAAAGACTACATACTATAAGATTTCATATATATGACATCCTAAAAAAAGATAAATTATAGGATGCTAGAGGCTGAAGGTAGAGGCAAAGAATTAACTACAAAGGAGTATGAGAAAACTTTTTACGGTGATAGAAATATTCTACATCTTGATTTTACTTGTTAAACAGTAATTTTTTTTTCAAAAAAGTGAACCATATACCTTAAAATGATAAATTTTACTATATCTAAATTATACCTCCATAAACCTTATTTTTAGTAATAATAATAAAAAAAAAAAGAAACCTGGGAAGAGATCTCTAACAATTGCTTACATGCGTATGTCCACACCCAGGGTCAGTCTAGCACCAGCACTTGTCCTAACCTGGTACTCTTAAAAGGTGTATATATGGGAAAAGGGAGAGTGGAGTGGCAGTAGCTGTAATTATTCTGCTAAGCAAGCAGTCGTTCAGGGCCTTTCCCTGTTGGGAGAGGCTGAGGGAGTCTGTTCTCCCTTCCATAGTTTGTGTAACTCATCACAAACACTCTTCAGCATACAAAGGGGAAAATCAATTCTTACTTGGGAATTAAATCAATAGGGGAACTAATGATTGCCCATAAAAGAAGTTATAGTACACCAAATCGTCACTACACTGATCATTTAGGAGTAATTGGTGATTTTACATAAGAATTTTTAAACAATAAAATATGATGCCTGTCATTCTACTAGACTGCAAACAGGTAGGTGTCAGAGTGCAGCTCACAGGATCCAGTCAGAGAGCTCAATCAGTGATCCAGTAAATCCATGCTTATATGAAAAGAAAAAAATACTAACAGCTAAGGTTTATTTTAAGACAAAAGACAATGGCATGTACCCTTTTTGTGGGACACTTCACTCATATCTTTACAATGTACCTGACACCAAAGCCCTAAATCTTAGGAGATGGAATGAACTTTGGACAGTTGCAGTTGCAACTACTTGGAAGGATCTGAGACACAGAGAGGCAAAGTCATTATGCCAAGGTCATAGAACTACGGAGTTCGAAAGCATGACGGTAATATGAAATATGTACTGAATTGGGATCCAAGAACACCAAATATATTTTAAGGTTCCCAAATTTATTATAATACACTAAAGCTGTTATAGAAATTACAACCTAACCAAATAATTCTATTTTAAAACAGTAAATCACAACTACATTTGGGCTTTTCTCTAATAATATTTATCTTTTATTTACATGGTGCTTTGTATGTTCATCAACAACAATTGAACTACAATTTCAGTCTTGTAATCAAAATAAGTCAAGAGTTAAATGGATCTTATTTGGGAAAGGGTGACAAACTATGGGTGAAAAAGACTGTTTACCTTAAATGGTAAGTCATGTAATGAAATAGACCATAAGCAAATGGATTATGTTAGCTCCCTTAATGCATTTGCCTCATCATTGTTGATGCCCTTGGTCAAAAGATAAGTTCATCTAATCAGACAAGAAACTCTTACCAGCTCTGCGCAGCGTATATACTCCCCAGTCATGGAAATTTATAATATTATAGTGTCTGCCCTCAAAGCTCTCAAAATACTGGTATTCATTCTCTTCATAAAGAAGAAGCCAGGACACTGATATTTGGATTTGTAAAAATATCTTTGAGATTATACAATGAAAGCCATCATTCCATAATTGGCCAACTCAGTACATTCAAAAAGAGCTCAAATTAAGATCAGATATTTGTAGCGTATAAAATAGAATTCTCTAACTTCAGGATTCCATAATAACCCACTTAAGCTACATTTCAAGTATCATCTACTTTCTTCGTATGTTTTACTTGGCATATGAGGTAATATTTTCTTGCATTTCTCTGACCTACCTTGAGAAAAATTTGAAAAACAAGTTAAAACCGGAACAAAAGAGATGAGCTTGTTCCTTTCTTAACTGCAGAAAACAAAACAAAACTTGCTCCTTCTTAATAAGTTTCAGGTTGGCTTCTACTGCAATTAGTAAAACGTTCACACAATTACCCACTGGGCAAACACTGGCTAGGATTTTACTCTTTAACTCTTTCCATGTCATACCAACTAAATGTCCAAATATATTTTTGCTTGAAAATCATAACTACTGATATTTAAGAGTTAATTCTGCATAAAAGATAATGAAATAATCTATATTTTATTCTTGTTATGTTCTCAAACAATTATTTTATATGCTGTATGTTAGTTACAAAGATGACCGTACATGCATTTTTATTATCCATACCTTTATATTTGGTTGGGAGTGGAGGGAGATACCAGTCATTTACTTCCTAAGTAGTTGTCAAAGAATGCGTTCTTGAACTCACTGCATGCGCAGTCTTGTGGAAAGTAGCGGAATGGCAAAAGAAATGGGAAAGGGCAGAAAGAAAAAAAGAGAGAGATGACATTGGATAACTAAAGCTAGATTAAGAAGGTTTTAAAGGAGATGAAAGCAATTAGTCAAATTTTGAAAGAATAAAGGAATACAGTTTGGTGAATTAGAATGCAGAGACAATCTCAGTGTTGCAGAAAAACATGCCAGCTGTTGTTTTCAGTTGTGGCTGAGCTGCCTGTGCAGCAGATGCAGTCTCTCATCCCTCCTGGTTATGCCTCCCCAGCTCCCTGCAGAGCACCAGTGGATCTCCTCTGTTGGAAGTGAAGAGAAACATGCAGGGAAGAAAGCCAGGGGACACTGAGCTGCCTCCCATACTTAACCGTTCTTTACAGGGAAGGAGAAAAGGAAGAAGTGTAACATTTTTTTGCGCTATTTGTCTAATCTGTGCCACAAATTTCTTATTCTCTTAAAGGCCTTTCTTAGATATGCATGCTTTGGATGTCACATCTAAAAGGGGTCACTGTAAAAAGGGTTTCTTCATAAAGGAAGATAGAATTGTGTGTAATAACCAGGGCACTTGGTATTACATGATCAGTAACTCTTGTTCCAATTCAAACATTTGGTTTCATTTTCTAAAGCACTGAAAGTCTTTACCATCAGCTCAGTTCTAGATAAAATTGTCCTAAATTCACTGTCAAAGCAGCCACATATGGCTCTTGAGGACTTGAAATGTGGCTAGTTCATATTAAGGTATACTGAAATCTAAAATACCAGATTTTGAAGCCTTGTTCCAAGAAGAAAGTAATGTTAAAATATCATTAATAACTTTTAAATTATTAACTTTGAAATATTAATATTAAAATGATAATATTCTGACTCCACTAGGTAAATTAAAACATAAAATAAAAGTTATCAATTTCTTGTACTTCAAAATGTGGCTACTAGAAAATTTAAATTATCTGTGTAGCTCATATTATGTTTCTGTACAATGCTTCTCTAAAGTGTATGATCCTAAGCCTGGTTTTAAATGGGATTTTCTGTAAATGTGCGATATTAAGCAGTAATAAAAAAAAAAACTGTCCAGCTTGACCAGTCTCTTCTAATGTCAGCAAAACTGGTAGTTTTCTCTTACAGTTATTGGAAGCTCTCATTTCTCATTCATTCTTTTCTGTAGTAGTTATCTAACACCTACCACATGCCAGGTCCTGGGCTAGCCACTGAGGATACACTGAACCAAACCAGACAAGGTTTTGTGTTCTCCAGTAGCTTTAAGTCAAGGATAGAAGGGTGACATCAATCACATAATCACACTAATGAACATTTAATGTCAAATAGCCCTAAGGACATTGACAAAGAGGAACACGACAGAACCAGAAGTGGCAGTGAGATACGAAGGATGGGAGGAATTCACATAGAGAGGAAGGGAAAGGCAGCCTCAAAGACAAAGGGAACAGACACTGGAACCCACAAGGGCTGGAGAAGGACTAGGTCTGAGAATGAGGCAGAGAACAGGCCAAGAGGAGGCTGTGCCAGGAGGCACTCAGTGCCTGGTAGACAGCAGAATGGTCTGAATTCTAAGACCCATGCAAAGCCTTTTAAGGGCTTTAAGCAAAAATAACATGATCACATTTGCATTTTGTAAAGATAACTTTCCACAGAAATACCATTTCTACAGAAATACCAGAAATGTTTCTGAGTAAAAGTCAGTTGGTAAATTCATTAACAAGTGTAAGATGATAATCACTGATCCTTTGATTGGTTGTCATTAGCCTAAAAATTGAAGATTGTTTGTCATCTACGTCAATTTACGGGATATAAATCTAGTCCCTAAGAGAGTCAGAGCCATTTAAGGGGTTCTTCTGTGAAGTCATGTTACATAGAAAATTGCTTTCACAAATAGCCTATTTAGAACAAAACTTTTAAGGCTTGGCTTGCATAGTGCTTTCTCGGAACCATGTCAGTAATCAGTTTTACCCACATAAACTTAACACTTGCAATGTTAAAGGTCTGAAATGACTACCATGGGAAAGCATCTTCAATTTGAGTATGCACATTAAATCATATTCTTTCCCTGTGCAATTTAATGGGAGCTGTAGAAAAGATTAGTGACCATCTCAACAAGCAAAGGAGCATGAAAATATTCTGCCACTGAGCTTTGTTTTCCTGGACTACTGTTTTGTCAGATATCTTTCATTTCTTTTGAAGTCTGATGAATAGAATATCAAGCAGAAAAATAAATTCCTATTAAATAAAAAGTGCTTAGAAACGTTCTGTTGTACTAGTCATTCAAACGTGTGGCCTCCAGAACAGAGAAGAGAAGGGGCGCTGCTTTATCCCAACCATATTAATCAAACATATGTACACCCAACTCAAGTAAAAAAAAAAAAATCCCAAATTTAAAATAAGCATAAAGCTTTCTCAAATTATTCTCTTTCGGACACACAATATTAAAGATTACAAAGATGAATCATACAGTTTGATTATTACTAAAATAATAATTAGAAAAGCAGGGAAATGCCTAAGGAAACCCCAGTTATGGAACACATTCAAAGTGGAAACACTTCGAAGATTCTATTTCAACCTTCTCTGCCCACATGATAAATGAATATGTTAACTTGTTCAAGATCCTGCCGCACAGTGAAGGGGCAACTTGGACTAGAAAACCATCTCATTGCATCTCGACCATACTAGGATGTTTTAATATTAAATGTTAAGAAACAGTTCCAAACATATTTAATTATTTTTTAAATAATACTAATAATAAAATCAATGATCACTGTTAACATTTTAAGGATATTTAGTGCTCAAGCATTGCGCTAAATAAGCATTATTTACTCCTTTAGTTGTTGCAGTAATTCTACTTTAACAACCAAGTCTACTTATGCCAGAGAGGTCAAGTTACTTGTGCAAAGTCACTTCACTAGTGGTGGGGCCGAGGTACAAGCCCAGGCTCCGGAGCCTAACGCCGAACCACTCACTGTGTTTATTGAGCCTGACTATGAAGAGAGAAACATAATACATTCACTCTGGTAAGAAACCAGGAAGAAATTACTATAGAATCCAGCTGGCACAATAACTCACACCGGTAATCCCAACACTGGGAGTCTGAGGTTGGAGGATTTCTCAAAGCCAGGAGTTCAAAATAAGCCTGGTCAACAAAGCAAGACCCTTATCTGTACTAAGAATTGAAGAAAAAAAAAAAAATACGCAAGTGTGGTGGTGCATGCCTGTTATTCCAGCTACTCTGGATACTGAGGTGAAAGGATCACTTCAGCCCACGAGTTTGAGGCTACAGTGAGCTGTAGTGGTGCCACTGCACTCCAGCCTGGGCAACAGAGCAAGACTCTGCCAAAAAAAAAAAAAAAAAAAAACTGCTATAGGAACCTAGGATTTTACAGATAGAAGAGTCATCAGAGTGGGGAATAATATTTAAGTTCACTGCATATTAAACCTTCAAATTTAGATCACAAAAATTTGAGAGTATAGTTTGCAAAAACATTTACACCACTACAAAAGATGACCCTACACTTGAAAATCCTAGCTGTGTAAAAATCCATCAGATTATTTGTGCCATATAAACCAAGGTTGAATGAGGATTTTACTTCTTAGCTGATGAGTTGTGGCAATTATTTGTCAAATTACAATACATTCAGCATTGGTTACTGCTTCCTTTCATGTACTCTATGATACACTGATATGAGTTTTATTAGTTGGTGTTATGCTATATTTTAATTTAAATCTTTAAAGATTTAATTTAATCCCAGTGTTGGGATTACCGGTGTGAGTTATTGTGCCTGCTGGATTCTATAGTTATTTATTCCTGGTTTCTTACCAGAGTGAATGTATTATGTTTCTCCCTTCATAGTCAGGCTCAGTAAACACAGTGAGTGGTTCGGTGTTGGACTCCAGAACCTGGGCTTGTACCCTGGCCCCACCACTAGTGAAGTGACTTTGCACAAGATTTAAAGATATTTTAATATCTGCTGATCACTTGCCCACAAAGTGAAAAACCACATACTTTTCAAAATTAATTATTCTACAACCTAAAAAAGTATTCAATATGGAAGACTCCCAATGAATGTTTGAAATGGCACAAATAATGTGTTAAAGGTTCTCATCTGATTCCTATCTTAAACATAAATTGTTTTAATAATGGTTAGCTGTTAATGTTAATTTTTTACACTAAGATACTCATTATTTTTCTTATAAGAAATAGTGGCTAAGGACACAAGTTTTGGAGCAAATCTATCTGGGTTCCAATCTCAGCTCTGTCATTTACTACCTCTATGACCTGGGTAGGTTACTTTAACCTTCTTTTCCTCAACATTCTCATGTAGAAACTGAAGATAATAATTACACCTCCTTCTTAAGGTTACTAAATCATTACAGGTTTAATTTTTCATAGGATTAAACAAGTTCATTTGTAACAAAAATATGACAGCCAATGCCTGGCTCCACAACTCAATATCTTTTCCACCACCACCATCATCATCATCAATAGCATCATCTTCATCACTAGGATTGTCATCATCACCATTATCATCATCATCATCATCATCATCATCATCATCATCATCATCATCATCATCTTACCAGTACCCAGCAGAATGCCTGGTATATCACAGGCTCTCAATACATGTCAAATTGATGTTGAGTTCCTAAAAAATATAATAATTGTCTAACCTAAAATATGTGCTGATATCTTATCATACATTTAAATATCTGTACAACTCTATAGACAGAAATTTCAGTGTCAATAACTGATTTCTTTTTCATATAATCTATTTTATTTATTTAAAGGAAGTTAAAAATGGGAAAATGTCATGTTGACCATTTAGATTAGAAAGAAAGAGAGAGGCACCACTAGAGGGAGCTTTGGCCTCAAAGGTTGCTAACCACAAAGCTGCAATCTGTACAGAATTTTTTAGTTTGCTTGTTGAATCCTTAGCTTTCGGAAGTGTCATTTATAGGAAAGAGATGAGAGAGAGAAGGACTTTCTTAAAACAACTTAGAAAAAAATTAAATTGGTGAAAATAGTTTCAGGACTTTAAATAGAAGCTAGCTCTTCCCACTCTCCTAGAATGGGAGTAAAGGCCTAGCAGAACTTTGTCCCTGCGGAACAATTCAGTTACCTGTGTCTTTGCTCCTGTGCTGTACAGGCCAGCAGTCCTTCCCATGGCAGCAGCACTTGGTATGCAGAAGAAAAATGAAGAAACTATATTGCTGAGGCCATGGGCCAAAAATTCCTGCAAGATTCATAATGAGAGAATATAAAATATCTTAATCATAATCAACTTTTAGAGACTGCAGTTACAATTTGTCACATAATGAGGCTTGTTTATATTCAGATTTTGTTCTCCCCACCAGTTGGGATTCAACAATTACAATACAAATAGCTAACATTTATTGGGTGCTTACAATGAGCAAGTAATTGTTCTCAAGCACTTTAGTCTTTTAATCCTCATAACAACCTTATAGGGAAATACTATTTTTTGTAATGCTCTCTGTCATCAATTTCTCCTCCATCTTTAAGTCACCTCAGTCAGGTTTTTCTTCTCATCATTTCACAAATGACCTTCACAATGCTAAACCAATTATTCATTCTTGGCTTCCCTTGCCTAAAAGAGGCATTTGGCTGAGCACGGCAGCTCATGCCTACGATCCCAGCACTTTGGGAGGCTGAGGCAGGATGATCTCTTGAGGTTGGAAGCTTGAGACCAGCCTGAGCAACATAGCAAGGCCCCATGTTTTAAAAATGAAAAAAAAAAAGTTGCCAGGCATAGTGGTGCATGCCTGAAGTCTCAACTACTGGGGAGGCTAAGGTGGGAGAACGACTTGAGCCCAGGAGGTTGAGGTCGCAGTGAGCCACGATCATGCCACTCACTCCAGCCTGGTCAACAGAGTGAGCCTTATCTCTAGAAAAGAAAAATTTAAAATAAATAAATAAATGGAGGAGCTAAGCAGGTATTGGAGAGAACAGAATTCCCAGAAAAGGGAAGAGCAAGTGTAAATATCCGTAGCCAGAAGCATGACTAGTGGGTTCAAGGAGAAACAAGGTGGTGTTGCTAACACAGAGTATAAAAGGGTATGAGACCAAAGAGGAAAAGAATATTCACAGGTTATGTAGAGCCTTGTAAACCATGAGAGAGGCTCTTACTCTGAGTGTGACCGGAAGCCACTGGAAGGTTTCGAGTAAAAGAAAGACATGGTCTGCGTTGCTCACCATTGTATCCTTTGTACCTAGACCAGTGCCTGCTATACATTAGGTTCAACATATATCTGTGGAATGAATAAATCTACTTTTGTAAAGATGAGAAAATTGGCGCACAGAGAAGATTAAAGTCACATAGTGTGAAAATGAGATTTACACACAGGTAGTTCGATATTCATAAACTACCACACTGCAACTTCTCTGTAGACCAGCACAGCTCTGTAGAACCACCATGACAGGACTTGAAACAGGACATGGGCAAATGTATTTTCAGAAATATGATCAGTGTAATCTACATCCCTTGGTATTCTAAGAATAGACCCTCACATTCTTTAGGTTTTTTTACTAAAAGTAATACTAGTGTTATTTGTACTTAGAAATCCATAATTATTAAACATTAGCATGCAATAATAAATCTGTTTGGATTCTCTCCTAAAATCAAAAAGAACATCATGACACCTTTTATTTTAACAAAAATGAAAGGTATTATGAACCATCAATACCAGGTTTTTAGCTTCCTATGAATGATTTTGATATTTTTCTTTTGTTTTCTTCAACCCACTCTTGCTATACAGTTAGGAAAATTTTATTTTTCATAAGTTCAACATTTTTAGGATCTGGGAGTGCACAGTGCAGTGATACAACTGGAGTGGAGAGGGGCTGGGGGCACACTCCACCTGGTTGTCATCAATTGAATATTTGAATTTTTTGGCAGATCCTTGAGCAAGAGCCAGTGAGGCCACATAGCCTACAAGTGCCACTCCAAAAGCTTCAGTGATTACAGCAGAGAGGATGTTCATCGGGGGAGCTCTAGGTGAAGGAATTCTGTGGAAAGAAGGACCATATTGAAGTCATCAAACTTCATGTAATTTCTGTAACAACTTGCAATGAATTTAACTGTGGTAATGACTCTGAAGTTTACATAGACTAAGTGAAATACCCATGAGAAAACCAAACAGCCTTGCCCTTAGAAGCCCTTTGTTTTCAACATTATTTAGCAGAAAAGCAAAATTACAAGGAACACCACAGGGACAGCTCCATGCATTTAACTGGCATTTACGCCCAGGGAATTCAGATTACACCACAGAAATTCTGACTCTACAGAAATTTCCTGTATCAGAACAAAAGCAAATCTGGAGCATTCTTTCATTTGAACCTTTCCAAAATTTATTTGGCTGGTGTTGAAGACTGTATTTCCTCCCTTGAATACTACAGTGCTGTATGCAAACACTGGTTTACTGTGAGCTACAATTCTTGAGTTAATCCCTAAATTTGCCATTGAGTTCATTATCTTAACTACGTTTTTAACTCAATCCTTTCACAGTACACTTAACTATGCCTTACATCCATTAAGAAAAATATGTATAAAGGCTCCATCTAACTAACCCTCTGTTTCAAAATATAGGAACATAGTTGTTTTTCCATTTCAAAGAACTGTTTAAAATATTTTTCTCAAATAATACCCAGCCCTTGTCTAATTGTCTTTTGAAAACCGCTTGAGCCAAATTATCATTATTTATTTATCCCTGATGATTTCTTGGGAGACTTACCAAATAAATAAATAAATAAATAAATAAATCCCTTAGGCAATAGTGGAAGAAAACTGGAAGAGAATTCATGTTGATTTTTAATGCCCGGTATGTAAGTAGAATGCTTGGCCCTTTCATAATACCTATTTTACTTAATTCTCCCAACAACCTCCAAACCAAGCATCATTATACCCACTGTATGGAGAAGAAAACATTTTGAGAAAGGTTAGGTAATAGTTATCTAATATCACAAGGTGAATGGCAGAGCTGGAATGCAATCTCAGCTCGACTTCTGTTCAAAGCCATGTTCTTGTTATAATTCCTTTAGCAGAAGGGTCTGGAAAGGTCACTCAAAATAAAGGAGAATTAGAGGTGATGGAGGAGAGGCATGACTTTTTTTTATTTTAACCCACCGACTTAAGTTTACCATTAAGACAAATTGATTTGTATCATTACAGGTTATTATGCAATACAAAATCATTTCAAAGTAAAATAACTTAGTTTCATGAAGACTGAGTGAGCCTAATTATTAATAACAACAAAATGGCATAAAAGGAATAACAAATTGACTTTCAAAGGTAGAAAAGCAGGAATCTTCGAGAAAATTCAATTTGATTCATATAATCAACATTAGCCTATGTCTATATGTGCTAGAGACAGGATTTTTAACATTCCCTTTTTAATTCCTGAGAATTTTTCTACTGTTTCTCCATTTTCATGTAATTAGAAACCAAAATTTGGGATTGGAGGATAAAAATTTATAGGATTCAACAACTGTAACTTTGCCCCAAATTCATAATTATCAGTGTACATGTAATGCAGTCCATTCAAAGGGAATAACCCATAAGATACTGTCCTCCTTCCCTCATATACTTTCATTTTCTTTCAGCCCATATGTGGTACAACCTTTTGCTCATTTAGGGTGAACATCTCTTTTGTTAAACTCCTTCTTAGAGGCGAGACGAAGGCTAAAGCCAGCTAGGGAACTACTCCTTCTTCTCCACTTCTACTATTTCACGATTATATACTACCCAGGCCTAGGGTTTGCTATTTCAGATGATAATGGTCTACTTTTACTATGACTTAATTGAAATGAAAATAGTCATAGAATATGTGTGGTGGGGAAGAGATAGGGCTGACTAAATCCCAGATCATAACTAATTTGCAAAGTCAATGCCCTCTTTTTGTTAATAATATATTTGCAAATATTTCCCACACCTTTTACCTGAAGTAATGCTGAAGTAACATCCTTAGTAATAGGTGAAGTCTAGGAAGTTACTCTTTCTCGACACATGAAGTGTATGTTTCTATCATTTTGTAATAGAAATTAATTAGAATTAAGATTAAGAAAATGTGGCACATATACACCATGGAATACTATGCAGCCATAAAAAAGGATGAGTTTGCGTCCTTTGTAGGGACATGGATGCAGCTGGAAACCATCATCCTTAGCAAACTATCACAAGAAGAGAAAACCAAACACCGCATGTTCTCACTCATAGGTGGGAACTGAACAATGAGATCACTTGGACTCGGGAAGGGGAACATCACACACTGGGCTTATCATGGGGAGGGGGGAGGGGGGAGGGATTGCATTGGGGAGTTATACCTGATATAAATGATGAATTGATGGGTGCTGACGAGTTGATGGGTGCAGCACACCAACATTGCACAAGTATACATATGTAACAAACCTGCACGTTATGCACATGTACCCTAGAACTTAAAGTATAATAAAAAAAAAAAAAAAAGAAATGAAATATTCATACCCACCCACTCCCTGTCCCTTTCTCCATCAAAAACAAACAAACAAACAAATAATATTTTTTTTAAAAAAAAAGACTACATTACCCTTGTGGAATACGACCAACTACTTCTAATCCATATGCGTTTTCCATATTGGTGCAATAACAAGCAAATGATGCAGCAATAATCTGGGTGGTTCCATTCGCAAAAAGAAAAAATATACATTAATGACCTCTCAAACACCTTCAAACAATTTTTAAAAGTAAATATTGTTATCATGTCATATAAACATCAAGAATAATCTAGCAGTTGCACAGACTTTTAAAAATAAACAAAATAATAAAAGTCAAGAAGTCACTCAGTTTTGAGAGCACTGAGTCTCCAAATTAGATGACATCCCAATCATATGGCTTTTCTAATATCTTACCCTTGTCAACCTAATTATGTCCAATTTTGAAGGGGAAAAACTACAGGATACAGGAGTGTGTGTGTGTGCATGAAGACAGCACAATCCAACCTAATTGCTTGCCTCCCATTATATGAAGGGATGCTTCGTAAGACAGCACGTTTTCTCTCCATGACAGCAGCCTTTCAAGAGTTTGAGATATTGCATTAACATTCCTAATCCATGTTAGTAATCAATGATGATTTGCAGTCTCCTTGAATATTTTTAAATTTTTAGCTTTTATGATTTCTTATAGTGAAACATGCTGCTTCACAGCCTGCTGGGCTCAATGCTTTTAAAATGACCCCTATGGAGTTTCAGATACCCTATCCTTCTGTTACTGACATATGCTAAGAAAGGTTACACGTTCCCTGCCTATACCCATAATCATCTTTAATATGCATATCAAAGCCCAGTTCACCAGCCACTGCATTCTACTGTTTTCCATCGATTTTCATTTTTCTGATAATTTTAATAGATATTAAAAATTTCACATGATTATGGTATCAGTTTGGAGTAATTCATCTTGTAAAAGAGACATATCAATAATTCACTTAAAGTACAAATTTACAATATACATGGCCAGAAAAAAACTATAACAAATTCACACTAGCAAAATAGGGAATATCTAATAATCAATGCCCAATAATATAATTTTGTAGGTTTTTTCCCTATTCCTGTTGTTCTGTTCTCTGTGATGATATTTAGCTGAATTTGCAGAGGTTTTTAAAACATAAAATAGGCTTAAAAAGCAAAACACCCTGAAGACTTAAAGAAAAAGATAAAAAGCAACAAAACCATAAAGGTGATATTGTTAAACTTTATAAATATTGTGATACAATAGTAGCATTTTCTGAAGAAGCTAGTAATAGCTAAAGATTCAGGCTATTAGTTTAGAATCAGACATATTAATATATTTAAAAATTCCTATGCCAATTAATAAATTATAATTGCTCATAATCATCATGAAACATCTATTCTAGGTCAGAAAATAATGAGAGTTGTAGAGAAAATATGCCATAGCTACCAGATACTGGATTCTTATTGAAAATGGAAGTATACAGGGTGTTTCATACACAGTTAATATTAAAATTAAGTGCTCCATCTACTGAATTAGCCTTTCAGACAGTGTTTTATTCCTTGCTGTATTTCTTTACCAAAATTAAACTTTCCTTATCAGTTGAGTAATTGTTCCGTCTTCAATATTAATTCAATATGTGTGTATAAGGCCAGTACTGCCCTTAGACCTGGGCAAGAGGGGATTGCACCCCAGTTGTGACTAGTGCTTTAGAGCAGCAGTCCCCATCCTTTTTGTGCAAGACAATTTCTTCATGAACAAGGTTGGGAGAGGAGGTGGGAGATGGTTTGGGGATGATGAAGCTGTTCCCACCTCAGATTATCAGGCACTAGGTTCTCATAAGCAGCATGCAGCCTAGATCTCTCACATGCACAGTTCACAACAGGGTTTGTGTTCCTCTGAGAATCTAATGCTGCCACTGATCTGACAGGAGGCGGAGCTCAGGCAGTCATGTTCTTCTGCTGTGTGGCCAGGTTCCTAACAGTCCATGAACTGGTACCAGTCTATGGCCCAGAAGCTGGGGACCCCTGCTTCCAAGGGTTCTAATCTGACTTCTTCCAACTGTAGACTTTCCCACAAGAAGGGAGCTCTGTGGGAGTAGGGAGTTTGTGCCCAACTCAAACCTGTACCCTTCTTTCTGAAACACAATCTGGATACTCAAGAATCTATCATTCCCTGCCCAAATGGCCTTCTGCCTGCTTGCAGGGCACCTTCTGGAAGTTCATCCTCCCAGGGTGGCTCAAGAAAGTTGGCAAAGAGACAGTCGTAGTGGTGATGGAGTGGCGATGTGTTTGGAGCCTGGATGTGAGGACAGAGGTGTCCACACATATACATATGAATCCCCTGGCAGGTGGGATAGAGCTGGAAAGTGAAGAGAGGGAGCAGACCAAGAGGCTGGGTCTCCCCACTCTGCCCCATACTGGCAGAATATAAATGACTAGGAAAATTCTCTGTTCTAACCTGGCTTTCAAAGTCACCACTAAGGGATATTTGTCAACATAAGAAAACAGAATCTGTTATATTTAACATTTTGATCTATAACTTACAAGTATTGGGGCTTGCATTGGTACTTTTGCCTTGGGTCTTAGAAATGTTAGGGATAACACGTATATAAGGAATACCTTTAATCTTATTGTAAGAATAATTGTAACTGGTTTTGCAGAGAATAAGCAACTGTTTTACTACCAGCTTAACAGCCTTCCTCCCTAAGGTTATTTTCAATTTTTGGTTTTATGAAACTTATGCAATATAGCTTCCCAAGATATAATGAGCATTTCTTAATATCTACAGGACTTCGAGATAAGATGGTATGTTTCACAGTTGTTGCTGTGAAAACTAATAATCATTGTACTCTGTATTTTTATGACTTATTTGAAATACACGCACATACATATTATATAAATCACATATGTCATATAGATCTCAACAAATTATCAAGAGTATAGGATAATACATGGCCTAGTTATGGAGAGAAGCATTTTGTATTAGTTGTATAGAAATGAGTCATAGCCTTCAGAGTCTATTTCCAATGTGCTAGCCTTATAATTGTACATAAACCTACATAATTTCAACAATTAGAAGGAATATTTTAATAGATGAAGTTATTCAGACAACATTTATCATATACATGTATAACTCAAAGATCATTAAAATACTAAAGCCAACTGATAGTAAGTTAGTAGACTGTGGTTATATGCTAAGATTTTATTTTCAACTTAATGCTTTGTATAGTTAAGAGTTCCCAGTAGAGGTTCTTGAAATTTCAAAATATATTTTCTAACGCCACAAGCCTTAGGAGCAAAACGTAATGTATTGCTTTTCCAGGTACAACAAAAAAATATTTTAGAGAACTAGCTTTGGCCAATGAAAATCATGAGCATCCTTTCAATGAAGCAAAATTAGGTAAGTAACAAAAACCTTTCAATCATGAATGAACATTTATCAATTGATAATATTTCTATACATATTTCATAGGTGCCATATAAATAGGAAATGATATCATATTTTATTAATTTACAGAAGAACATGCCAGAGACATTTTGAGTCTCACCCTTATAAGTACCTCCTTATTTAAGATTTTAAGCTATATGTTCTCTTATTTATATAAAAAATTATAAGCATACAAGAAATGTTGTATAAATTAAAAACATGTGTGCCTTCTTTTTTAAATTATTGACTCAAAATGTTTCCTGTTCTTACATTACTGTATAGCCACGCAAATTAGCCCTGCTTTAATGAAACACAGGAGTAGCTGAGGGTTACTGTAGACAATATAGTAAGCATCTGCAGATCTCCCCAAGAACTGGAAAGCTTTGTGTGGCAAAAAGCTAAATGTTCATTATATACTTACCAAAACTAAATCAACAGGAAGAACAACTTTAATTTTCCTTTTAAACTGTTCATTCAGCTCTTTAACAAGAACAAGGACCACGATGCTCAGCAAGGATAAAAGCAATGCTTCCAGTCGCACAGACTTGATGTTTTCAAAAACATATGCATAAATCTACAGTAATGAGAAAAAAATTAACAAAATTCAGGGTCACCTATAATATACTAACATGAAAATATGACCTCCAATAGACTCAATGATGTTTTATAAAACTATCTTAATGGCTAGGGAGAGGAAAGGTATAGGTAGGAGGGTAGTCAGTGCTAATGCTATATATTTATTTGCATCTACAAAATTTCTGTACCCTTGATTCTTTCATCAAACTCAGGGTTTGCACCTTCCTACATAAGAACACTGCTAAAGAGAATGACTCTTCTGGCTTCATCCCTGACACTTCGAGTGGCAGAGATGTTTAACTCATTATTTATATGCAGATTCATCATTAACAGCAGTCAGGGAATCATGGGTTCCCCAACTTTGGGGCCCTCCTCAAACCCCAGAAGCAAATAAGCACACATATAGAGATCACACACAAAAGAGTTAAGAGCTGGCATTCAACTGACATCAGATATTTGGCTTCATGTAAAATATTAACATGTTCTCAGTCATTCAGCATTAACTTACTTGTTTATTGTCACTTACTTTATACCAAGCACCATGCCCACTGCGAGATCTACATAGTAAAAAATTTAGACATTGCTTCAATATTCACAGAGCTCATGGTCTAGTGTAGGAATTGCTAAGTAAAACAACAAATTAATGCATACAGTGCTATGGACATGGAAAGGGCACCTGAAATATATGACTTAGGGTTTTGAGTGGTGGTGGGGTGGGGGGGCCTTCTCAAAGAAGATAAATGGGAATTGGCCAGGTTATAGATGATAGAGGGAGTCAGAGGAAGAAACCTGACGGAAAATATTCTGCCTAAAGGGCATATTTGTAAAACTTAGAGCGTAGAATGTGAGGGGAGGGGTGCATGACTTCCCGAAAAGTATGGTCAAGAAATCAATACAACTATTTGTCTTTAAAAGTGTGTAGCCCTGCTTGAAGTTATACCTACATCAAAGAATTTGCCTGAAACTAGGAAGAAAGTATAATACATTAACATCAAACACACAATCTTGGTAATCTGGGATGATCTGATGTGGCAGAAAAGGTAGGATCAATGTAAGAGTAAAATCAACCAAAAGAACAATATTAAAGCCCTTTTTAAAATGAAAGGCTATGTTTCCATTAAGTGCCAATAACTCTTTGTTTAACAACTTAGAATGTTATTGATAGTTATGTAAGTATCTAATCTACTAGCACGAAAAAGATAAGGTGAGATTTTAAGGAACCCTAAATTAGGTGCTAAATAATAATAACCAGCCAAATACAATCTATCCTCTACATGAATGTTTGATATAAGGAAACACAACTGGAATTTTGTTGTCTGGAAATTTAACATAGTGGTTCTTAAATTCATACAGAATATTAAATTCACAGAATATATTAGAAAATGTTGCAAGAAAATATTTATGGGTTTATACTAACAAACATAAAAGTATATTTATAATAAGTCAAAACATGATACTAATAACAAAATATATAAGAAAAAGCTGGGTGCAGTGCCTTACCACCCAGCACTGTGGGAAGCTGAGACAGGAGGATTGCTTGAAGCCAGGAGTTTGAAACCAGCCTGGGCAATATAGCAAGACTCTTTCCCTATGAAAAATTTTAAAAATTAGTTGGGTGTGGTGGCATGCCCCTGTAGTCCTAGCTACCCAAGAGCCTGCTGCGGGGTGGGGATCCCTTGAGCCCAGGAGTTCTAAGTTACTGTGAGCTATGATTGCACCACTACATTCCAGCCTGGGCAACAGAAGGAGCAGTGAGCTGAGATCCGGCCACTGCACTCCAGCCTGGGCGACAGAGCGAGACTCCGTCTCAAAAAAAAAAAAAGAAAAAAGAAAATAAAGATTTTAAAATTAGCGGAGGACATAAACAGATAACAAAAGAAATACAAATGGTCAATAAACATATGAACAAAGAGCTCAATCACACTAGTAATCAAAGAACTGTAAATTCAAACAATAAGAAAGCATTTTTTCTTTTATCAAATTATTAATGATGCTTAAATAATAATAATTTAAATGTGTAATCTGGGGGAAGAAATGGGAACTCTTTTACATGCGCTTGTGAGTATAAATTGTTGCAATCCTTTGGTGATCTGATAACATGTATAGAAAGCCTTTGAAGGCAATACACATGTTAATTAGCTTGAGTGTGGAAATCATTTCACAATGTATACATATATCAAAACATCACATTGTACATTTTGAACATATACAATTTTTATCTGTCAATTATATCTTAATAAAGCTGAAAAAATAAACAATTTTGAACTACTCTATTGTTTGCCTTAGCAATTCTACTTCAAAACATTAAGCTATGAACATAATTAAACTCATGTGAAAAGACCTTGTTACAAAGATATTCACTGAAATATTGTTTAAAACAGCACTGAAAATGGAAACCATTTAAAGAGTAAAACAAAAGAGAACTGGTTGAATTCTCTAGGTTACATGTATACATATAATAGTCTACATCCATTAAATTCATTATTTTAGACAAAATGTATATTTATTGACATGGAAAGACCTTCCTGTTATAATGCTAAGTGGGAAAAGAAAAGTTTCAAATACATGTGCACGGTTTGACATTGTTATAGGCTCAGTTGTGTGGCCCCCTCCGAGTTCATATGTTGAAGTCCCAACCCCCAGTGCCTCAGAATGTGACTATACTGCAAATAGGGCCTTTAAAGAGGTGATTAAGGTAAAATAAGGTCATATGGGTGGGCCCTAATCCAAAATGACTGGTATCCTTATGAGAAGAGGTTAGACCACAGACACGAACCTTGTACAGAGGAAATACCATGTCAGGACACAAGGAGAAGGCCACCATCTACAAGCCAAGGGGAGAGGCCTTAAGAAGAGACCAAAATTGCCATCACCTTGATCTAGACTTCTCGATCACAGTCTCCAGGACTGTAAGAAATAACGTTCTGTTGTTTAAACCACCCAGTCTGTGATATTTGTTTTGAAAGCCCTAGAAAGCTAATACAGATATTACTTTTGATGAAATAAAATTTCATGCTTCTAAATACGTATGAATGTATCTGGAATGTTAACAGCTCTGCACAAGAGCTTATTTGTATCTTCCATGTTTTCTCTTATGAAAATATATCACTTCGATAGCTTTAGGGTTTAAAATTGTCCTTATATGCTTATTTTCAAAATGTCTCTTAACTTCTCCTTCTCTTGAACATGCTGAATCCGGTTTTTGTAACTTCATTTCTATTTGTCCACAGTGAATTGGTCAAGTCTAGTTTCAGGTGATAAAGATTAGTTTTATTCTGGCACACAGGTTATTCTTATAGTAACCTAACTTTTTTGTATTCTTTGTCCTTTCTATTTAGCATATTAAATATAATTTGACCACAACTCAAAATATTGAGTCAAAACATAATATAGATAATGGGTTAAAAGAATTTATATGGACTATATTCCTTAGAATATCATAAAATTCTGCTTAGTAGGTTTCCTCATCGAAAAACTCAGCCCATCTGGCCCAAGGATCAAAAGCTCCTGGTATAAAGGTGGTGCATCAGGTTGAGCCTGAATTCTGCATATTGAATTTTATCATTAACATGTTAACTCTTTTGAGCAAAGAAAAGGTACTCAATTAAATGGAGCCTCACTGGCTGAAAAGAATTAGGATAATAGAATTAGGATAAAGAAAATATACTCAATTAAGTGGAGCCTTACTGGGTGAAAAGAATTAGGATAATGCAGGCTATCCAGACCCCCTTTTATCCATATGGTTAAAAGGACAATAACAAAAAACCCACTAGTTATGTAATCAGATACATTAATAAACACATCAGGGGTCAGAAAGCTTTACTTATTATCTTTTTCACATAATTTTATTTTATTCCATGCTACTTGAAAAGAAAAGTAGGTACTACAATATCATCGTTATCTTAGATGCAGATGACATTTTTCCTCTCTGTCTCTATGTTGTGGATGATAACTGTTCACAGGATTTCTACAGAAGGAACAGGGTTCATTTCTTAAAGTTGCCCACTACTCAATCAATCCCAGGATAAAAATCTAAAATGAGAAATATTCTACAGGGAATGGGCATAGAGACGATATCAAAAAACAAATTGTCCAAATGCTTTCTGATGATTTTTCATGATTTGAGGATAAAATCGAGAATATTATTTAGACGATTTGTCAAGAAGAAGACAAATATCCAAGTATTTTAAAGCATTTAGAGAATATTTTTTCTGCTGTTTTATAGGGTATTAAAAGTATGCCATGACACTGTCTGTATAAGAAAGAGTAGAAATGTGCAAAACTTCCAAGCCATACCAAATTTGCTGCAGTGTGCATTTTGAGAACATGTGTTTGCAGTAATAAAAATGACCACCCCAGAATGAATGGAATGAGAAACCCCCCCAGGGTTTTTATTGTCTGTCTGGAATAAACTACTGCTCATCAAGCAAAGCACATCTCACAAGATGCTCCAGAAGAACACGGGGGTGGATAGCTCATTACAACCAGCATGAAGAACACAATAGGAAAGGAGGCTGGTGAGGAGTGTCATTGTAATGACTGTCATGTGGACCGACAGAGAGAATCACAAGCTAAAACAGGCTCATGATAGATGGGTGGCATATGGAAAAAGAGATAGGAATGGGGCTAAGGGTAGACATGCACACACGCACACACACCTATTTACATATGCTCATTTAATAGAGTTCCAGGCATCCTAAGCACACATTAAATTTCTAATTTCTGGAATAAATCCAGTCATCTGAATACACTATCATGCACTAAGCTCCAGTAGATAAAAATTCCTATTGAGGATCAGCATTTTCTCCCCAGATCGCAGAGAAGCAAAGATAATATTTATATCTGTATGGATAAATAAGTAAGCTATGTAACCAGAACTGCCCAGTCAGTTTAATAAAACTGTAATATTAGTTCATTACATATTAAGAGTTCAGCTCATTTTGAGACTGTAATATTGGTTGTTTAAATTTACCATTTAATATAATGATATAAAATGAAAAAATATCAATATGCATAAACAACCCATCTTGAGGTAAATCACCTACCCACAGCACATGTATTGCTTCTCATTATTTTCTTTAGAGGTGAGGCTTTTTTCTAAAGTACTTCATAGACATTTACACACACATATACACACACATATAAATATATTTATATAATGTGTTTTATCTAATTTGCCTTTCCTTATAAGCTTTTTTTTTCACTGATGGATTCCCAACTTCTAGAATGGTGTCTTGGAAAAAAGTGGATACTCAATCAATATTGTTGAATGAATGAATACTTGGGTCTAGCATAGTAATAGTAACAATAAGTCTGTAAATAGGCATAGATTTTACCTTGAATAAGTAGAATAACAAGAAGAGAAAAGATCCAGACTCTTCTCACTACCAATACTTGGATTACATCATATTAGGGGTATTTGCAGTTATCAAGTATTCATTTATTCAACTTGTTTATTGAGGTTCTGTTATGTGCAAGACATTGAGCCAAATATTCAAGCTACCATTGCAGTAATTTTAAGTAATCCATCTTTGATATAGTCAAATTTTAATTTTATAAAAATGAAGCAACATCAAGGCTGAAAAAGTTTATATTCAGTATTTAGCTAAGAAAAGATAAATAAAGGTCTCCCTGGGGCCACAGACATTGAATTCTCATTGCACGACTGTCATAAATTTCTAAACAAGGCACTGTAAAGAAATACCTATGCAGTAAAAAAAAAAATACAAAGTTTATCCACTCTGTTAAATTTCGTAATACAAACAGAAAGATCTTATATGTTTAGAAAATACTAACAAGTATTAAAAATTACATAAACTTCCTGCTCAATACTTTATTAACCAGAAAATTCTATTAATCAAAACATTCTTTTCCTCGGCATTCTGGTTGGTCTAGGTTTTGCTGTAATAAAATGTACATGAGAAAAAAGGATTTAAATATTTTTAGAGCATAATGATATTACTGATAATAATTCTTCACTAGTAATGATGAATACATTTTTGAATTATCCATAAAGGGACCAAAAAGATTATTTGAATAAATATTTCTATGCGAAAAACAACACATAACCCTTTAGTAGCATTGTTTATCATTCCTGAACTATCTTGGCACTAAAGATCTGTGATAAATAAGTTTCTGTTTGACTAGAGAAACAACAGAGCATTAGCAACAGAGCATTAGCAAAATTAGCACACTGTAGTAAATCTATCAGCACACTATTTTAATAGTAGATATAAACTACTAATCTGCAATCTACAATTCTTAATTCCCAATATATGACTTTGAGTCAGTCATCAACCACAAAACCAGAACTATCTCCAGAAACGATGGTAACATCCATATATGCCAGCTAACACATGTGCAAACTTTGGTTTGAAAGTGCATTTGGCATAATCAGTATATAGATAGGTGTCTAAAAATACGAACTGTTTTCTATGTCTCAAAAGGAGTGTATATTAAAATAAGACAAAAGTAGCACCACTGAATAAACTATTTTACTCTTTTTATCCACTGTAAAGTCCTATGTTGAGTAAAATTTATTAATAATCTATCCATTTAGACAGTACTTCTATCAGAAGCCTCATCTCACAACACAGAGCACTGAGTGGTAGTCACAGCCCTGAAATAGCTTTGAAATGTGGTGTTAATTTTATTTACTGATTACATCACACGGATAACTTCAGTCTCATTCTAATTTAAAAAAACAAACAAACAAAAAACAAGCAAAAACATAAAACCTCCTCACCATACATGGTTGGGTTACTGTAGTGAGTGAATTGTAGCCCCCCACACCCCGCCAAAAAAAAAAAAAGTTTACATTCTAAACTCCAGTGCCTGTGACTGTGACCTTATTTGGAAAAATAAGGTCTTTGCAGATGTAATTAAGTAGAGGATCGATCGCAAGATGAGAGCACCTACAATTACCTGGGTTGGCCCTAAATCCCATGATCAGTATCTTTGTAGAGACAGGAGAGAAGAACAAACAGTGGGGAAGGCTGTGTGAAGACAGAGGCAGAAGTTGGCATGATGCAGCCACAAGCCAAGGAATGCCAGGAGCCAGCAGAAGCTGAAAAGTCAAGGATAGATTCTCCCCTAGAATCTCCAGAGGGAGCGTGGACCAGATGAGACCTTGATTTTGAACTGTCTTCCAGAAATGTGGGAATAAATTTGTTTTGTTAAACCACCAGATTTGTGATAACAAGTTACAGTAGCCATAAGATGCCAGCACCAAATCTAATGCTGCTCACTTCTAAGACAACTCAAAGAGAGTATTATGGGCTGACTTGCGTTCCCTCAATATTCATATGTTCAAATCCTAACCCCCAGTACTTCAGAATGTGACTCTATTTGGAGACAGGGTCTCTAAAGAAGTAATCAAGTTAAAAGGAAGCCATTAGGTTGGGCCCTAATCCAATATGATTGTCATCCTCCTAAGAATCAGGACACACAGACACAGGGGCTGTGCATGCCCAGGGATTCCACCATGTGAGGAAGCAGCAAGAAGGAGGCCATTTGCAAGCCAAGCGGGGACGCCTCAAAAGAAACCAGTCCTGCCAGCACATGGATTGTGAATCTCTAGCCTCCAGAACTGGGAGAAATTAAATTTACGTTGTTTAAGTGACCTCGTCTATGACAGTTTATTGTGGCAGCCCTAGCAAGCTAATACAGAGGGCAGAGGGGATGCCAAGCTTTTGTTCTTAGAATCACAGATGGACCCTAGCAAATTCCCCTCTTTTCATGTTAGCTGAGGTAGAAGTATTCTAAA
Organism: Colobus angolensis palliatus; assembly: GCF_000951035.1. Lineage (NCBI taxonomy): Eukaryota > Metazoa > Chordata > Mammalia > Primates > Cercopithecidae > Colobus > Colobus angolensis. Next base: position 5,807,747 of record NW_012114710.1, read on the forward strand.
ACACAAAAAGAAACAAAACAGAAAGTTTTCAATAATAATTACCAAGTGACCAGTACTGTTAAGAGAGACAGCCAACTGAGCGAGCATCTACCAACGGACAATTAGGCATAGTTAATATTTGTGGTGAGGATTAAAACTAAAGTGCCTAACAAAGGAAATGTTCAGAAGACACTTGTCAGGACCAGAAAAAAACCTTAAAAATCAACCAGTTCCACACATTTATTCTGCAGAAATAGAAACCAAGGCTCCGAAGACTAGTGTCCTGCCCCAGGTGACTTGGCTTGTGCGTGACAAAATCAGGATTTTGAAACAGGTCCCCTCAACCCTAGACAAACACGTGCACGTCTTACCAATGCCTCTCTCATGATTTTTTCTGTCCAGCAAAGAATTTTTCCAAATCTCCTTGCTGGTTCCTTTTCCCTTGGGTTATGGAGGGAAGATGCTATCTCTTTGAAGAGGAGACTATTGTGGAGCCTGAAGTCTTAGATTTGGGGTTTTAGTGGTGGTATTCAATGGCACCTGGCTGCTTCTCAGGCATATGAGCTCTTCTCACCCTCCAGCCTTATGCCTTCAACATCAGCAGCAGAGTCACGTTAGTACAAGGGAAGCAATAAGCCTTCCAAGTTGATTCTAAAAGCTGTTAGTACACAGACCATGGCCTTTCTTAACATAAACGTATTTGGTGAAAGCCTACCTGTATCTATACAGTGTCCTCACCCTCCGTTCCTGAAGGGAGAGGAATTTTCACATTTTTGCCTATCACAGGCAGAGGGAGGGTGGTGCAGGGGGAACTCAGAAAGAAGGAATGGGGAAACTGTTTAAACTTAGTCACTTCCTAGAAGAGTAGGGGAATTAGCACTTTCAGGCTCTATGCTGGCCATCTTATACACAGTGATTCATTTAATTTCTTAATTCATGCAAGGTGAGTATTATTATTTCCATTTAGTGCATGAGGAAAATAAGACTTGGAGAGGTTAGCTAAATTGCTTAAGGCCACACAGAAATTGAACAATGGAGCTGGCACGTAGTTCTTGGTCTTTTCTCACATATAAAACAAGAGTAGGGTCTGGTCTTGTAGCCAAACCTCAGGAGTTAATGAAATAGAATCACAAAATTTCTGAAATTCCACCGGAAAGAAACTTAGAAGCAAACACATTCTCTCTTTCCAACATCCCAAGCTTGTATCTACCTTAGGGAATTAGCATTTGCTGCTCTTTCTTCATAGAATACTCTTAAATCATTCTATGGCTGGGTCTCTCTCATCCTTCTAGCCTCCATTCAAAAGCCATGTCCCCAGAAAAGGTTTCCCAGGCCTTCTTATCTAAGCAGACCCAACCCTGTCACTTGACCACATTGGCCACCTTCAGTCACACCACCTTGTTTCCTTCATTAACACTATCTGAGATTACTTTATTTGCCAATTTGTTTGTCTCCTCTCTCCATACTTTGCATCCTTCCTCAGTGTTTCAATAAAATTCCGTGGGAACAAAAATGTTATTGTCAACTGTATCCTCAATGCCTGCGAGGTGATCGATTTGTTGAGTAAATCTGTTCTAGCAGTTCTCTAATCAAGGATGCATGTTGATCTCTTCATACTCATGTGTAGCTTGTAAAGTCCCTCCAGATTATTCTGATTATTCTGTTGGACAATTAAGGCAGGTTTCACATCCTTGGAACCTTTAAACATGAGTCATGATTGCCCAGGCATGCCCTCTCCCCGCCCCAACTTGCTTTCAAGCTCATTACATTTGAATCCTACGTCCAAGCAGATCTAAATTCCTGCTCAGGGGCACCTAAAACCAACTCTGATCCTTTAAAACTTGATGTTTGCACAAGCCCTCCTTGTTCATAAGAATGTGATGTCTCTTATCAACTTTGCCTATATCATTATATATCATTAAACATTTTAGAATAGGTATTGATAAGATCAAGCCCCTCAAATCCCACCTCCCTCTAAAGTAGTGAACATAAATAGAAAAACAAGAAAAATATAGGCTGGGTACAGTGGCTCATACCTGTAATCCCAGCATTTTGGGAGGCAAGGTGGGCAAATCACATGACGCCAGGAGTTCAAGACAAGCCTGGCCTACAAGGCAAAACTCCATCTCTACTAAAAATACAAAAATTACCCAGGCATGGTTGTGCACATCTGCAATCCCAGCTACTCCGGAGGCTGAGGCACAATAATTGTTTGGACCCTTGAACCCCGGAGGTGAAGGTTGCAGTGAGCCGAGATGGCACCACTGCACTCCAGCCTCAGTGGCAGAGTGAGACTATGTCTCAAAAAAAAAAAAAAAAGAGAAAAGAAAAAGATTAAACTGGATATTAACCACAGGCTGTATTTTTATCAGTACAAAAAAAAACACACACACACAAAAGACAGAAGAAAAACCAACACTCTGGTAGTTTTTTTACATGATTATACCCTAATTTCTCATCAATAACTATATGATACACTGGGAATAAATCCATTTGCTATTATTTCAAGGGATACAATAAGTCTCAGAACAAATGTGGTCTAAGGGAAGTGTGGTATATTAAATAGCCAAAGACATCATGAGTATACAACACTCACTTGGACCAAACATACAACCAGGCATTCCAAGGTCCAGGTGGCATCCAGTCATCTCTTGTTTGTAAATTAGTTTAATTTGAATTACTTGAGCACTGGATTTTGTGGTGACGCATTTTTCAGTGAATTGTAAGAGATGGAGAGAGCTTAGCCTAAGATGGTGGAGTTGCAAAAATATTTGCTCTCTGATTTAGAATCCTAAAGTAACTTCGGCTACAAATTTCCATATACTTGTTTTGTATCCAAATTAAACCTGCCACATCTTCTATCCCCTGCATCACTGATTGAATCAAGTTACAGATGAACATTCTTTTTCTCTCCGCTTTAATTTATTCTGTCCATTTTTCAGGGCATACTGAACATTCCTGCAATTCACAATAGAGATGTCACAATATCTGCAGAGAAACTATGAGCTTTCACAAACCATCAAAGCATGTTCTTGATTCAGAAATCCCACAGGGCCTAAGTCTACAAAGTAGATTTGTTCTCCACCTATAAACCCCATTTATACATATTTAATTGTGATCTCATTCTCTATAAAAGAAAAGGTTTCATTGGCTCTGACTTCCTTCTGACATTTCTATCCCGTTTTATTAATGTTCTTGGTTCCTCCTTTACAGTCTTTGCAGTACAAACTAGAAAAGTACTTTGCTTGTACTTCAGGGGTTGGGGTGGGAATTAAACTGTTTTCCAGTTCTGAAACTACCCATTTTTAAGGAAGGAAATAAAAACTTCCAAGAAGGATGGCTGAATATATTGCGAAGCTTGTCTTTTGCTCTTGGGTTTAGTGTACGTAACTGTACATAATTATTTAGAGCAGTGCTCATATAAAGCCATGCCAATGAAAGTATCCTTGCCAAATTTATCATAGGCTGCTGCAGGCTGAGATACTGGCGCCATCTCAAAGAAACCCACATGTGCTAATACAAACTAGGAATTTTTGTAATTTTTATTGTGCCTTTTGGAGGAAAACATCCTTTCTGATAAAAAGATACTTCATCATTCCTCAATTTAAAATTTTTTTTGTAAATAAGAATTAAACTTTTTCTTCTTATCTGTGCAAGGAACCAACTTACTGGTCAAATATCTGATTTTAAAGGAAGCCAAGAATAGAACAATTTAACTTCTGAGCCAGGATCCCAAGACAGAAGTGACCCTTATAACATTATTGTTTCTGCTTTTTTTTAAAAGATATTGCAACACTGTTTATAATTTATTAAATGGGTTTATAACTGCTGAGGGAGATTTGAGCAGAACTGTAGAAAACATTTATAAATAAAAATAAACTAAAAAACATAGCTTTTCTTTAATTGTAATGATCAACCCTCACTAACAGAAGATATATTTGTTTCTAAAGGTTTTATAAATGTTCAAGCCATTCTTAAGTCATTAAAATACATATAAGTTTGTTTTGTTATTTAGTCTTTTTTAAAAATCTGATTAAGGGTCCTCTATAGAAGAAAAGCATTAGTATCTATTACTTAAGTGGTACTTAAAAAATCCGTAATTTGTTACATTGAACTATTAACTACTAGTAAGAAAGATAATGACTTCCACTTAATGAACACCTATGTTCAATGCTTTTCATTTTGGAAATGAATTCCAAGAAGTATAATTATCATCAGTGTACAAAACAGACAAGACAACTGGAAATCAAAGACACTGGGTCATTAGCTCAAATTATGGCTAGAGCTGTGGTCTGAAGACTGGTTTCTATGATTCTAAAGCTCTTTCCCCTGTTGCCTCTTTCTAAGGAAAAAAAAATTCAGTGTCTACCTGATTGTATGAGCCCTAATAAACTAACAAGAGCTAAAAGTTACCTCAGAGAAAAAAAATTTTTTCCCAATGTATACCTGAAAAAGAACGCATTGATGTAATCTTTAAAGTTTACTAAGAACCAGCCATAATACTAAAAGAAAGATAGTTTAACCAGAAGTATATGAATATAGAGATAAAACTTTAAGAACAAATTTAAAAAGTAAAGAGTTACCTGTGAAGGAATTTAGGAAGGTTAAATAAAAGGGTAAGTTAGGCCTAATTATATCCACTCTTCTTAGCAATATAGTAGGGTCATGACAATTATTCTGGAGGTTCCCTTTGAATATGCGGACCCTAGAAATTCTCAAAGGGCATTCAGAGTTCTAGCGGAAAGCCTTAGTAATGTTTAACACTCTGGAAGAACTCCTCGCCTGAGGAAACTCTTTAACAACTTTCAGCTAGAAAGAAAGAGCGGCCCAACCACCTGAGCTTTGCTGGAGTTGAGGCGTGTGTTCCTCGTGCCAGATGTAGAAAAGGGGAAGGTATTATGGCATGTTTATCCCTCAAGCCTATGAGAAGTCTGTTATCTATCATCTAAGAGGGCAGAACTGAGCACAAATCCCTACCTGTATCTGATTCAAATTGCTCCCTAAAAATATTTCCTTGTGGCAAGGACACCTGCCACCCCAGAGCAACCAAAGAGATGGAAATATTAGCTGTTCATACTCATCCAACTCAACTAGGGAATGAGATTCTCTGAATAGTGCAGAATCAGACATCCCCTGGGAGGAAGACACTGTAGAAACCACATAGTGGCAGAATAGAGACCCCAATCTGCAGACCTCAACCTAAGAATAATCAATGGACATTTTGATTGGCTAAAACTGGATTCTTTTGACAAAAATGAGTAGCCCACCTGAGACTATTAGGAATCATGACTGGCTCATTGTGCAAGAGTCTTAAATATTCTAGATATCCAATTTATGTTTCAAGAATATCAGTAACATGTGCTTTATCTCTCATCAGCCTGAATTGCTTTCTAAAAGGATATAACAATTGTGAAAACTCAGAGGCAGGATGCATGTCAAAGAGTGAAAAGTCACGCAAATTGTCAACTCATTTTGCTGTAGGTTCTTTGACATGCTAGCCAAGGCCTGTATGATATCCTCTGCTCTACATCCTTGCTGAGTTCAGCTCTGCTTCTTTATGTAACACTTAAATGATCCAGGGGCAAGTGTAGCCATCATCAGATTCTCTCAGCCTACGTACACCAAAGCGCACTTCTCAATATCCCAGTGCAACCTGTGCATGATGTAAGATTTATTTCTTAATCTAACACTCAGATCACCAGAATTTTTGGCATTGCAATATCAACATCCATTTGAAACCTTGGCAAAGAACCAAAGCACCATTCCCATCTAACAGCCTCACAGTACAGGACTCTGTGACATTGAAAAGCAAGAGCAACTTTTTTTTTTCATTTTCCATCAACACAAAGCATAGCAATTTCCATCAACTGAGTAATGTGAATTTAAAGCTAGCAGTCTAAAAATATGCCCAAATCTGATTCCGTTTCAACGTAAAGTTTTGAAGAAAGACCTCCACCTGGCCAACATGGTGAAACCCCGTCTCTACTAAAAATACAAAAATTAGCTGGGCATGGTGGCACGCACTGGTAGTCCCAGTTACTCAGGAGGCTGAGGCAGGAGAATCGCTTGGGTTCCCAGGGTTCTCAGGAGGTGGAGGTTGCAGTGAGCCAAGATCGTGCCACTGCACTCCAGCCTGGTGACAAGCGAGACTCCGTCTCAAGAAAAAAAAAGAAACACCTCCAAAAAGTCCCACAGTGTTGACCTACAAGACTAGGCTAAAGTAGCTTGCAGTTTACCTCACAAAAAAACAAAATGAAAAACAAAATCACACACAAAACCCTTTAACTGAAGGGTTTAATAGAAGTTTATACACAATGCCACCAGAGAAGCAAGCTGAAAGACCAATGTCATTCTCACAGCAGGCTACCCTGCTTCTTGAACACAACTAGAAAAAAAAAGATGATCGTTGTGTATGCAGATATGATTTAAGAGGCCAAGTGGTAATGGACAGTCATTTCTTTAAGCTGCACATGTGAGGACAAGCAGGTCATTTCCAGGTGAAAGGTCAAGACAGAAACTATCACTGCTTTGGTTCTGTCGTGTAGACCTGCTGTCACTGAAAGTCTTAAACTTTCAACCAGTCACCTGACAGCTTACAGCTACTTTGGTCGGCTTTTGTTTGAGCTGGAGCTTGGAATTATGTTGCTTCCAGACCCAGTCCCAGTGTTCTTGTTTTAGTGTTAATCATTCTTAACAATGAATGAATCATTGAGCAGGATATTATGTAAGAAATAGAAATTCAGAACCAGCTTCCAGTTCCGTGTTGCCAATTGCTTTTCATTGACTACTTTACCAACTAATCAGAGAAACACACTTAGACAAGTGATACCATTTTTTTCACATATCAAATGGTCATTTTAAAAATAGCCATAACCAGAGTTGACAATGATAAGGTCAGAGTAAAATATTAATGGATACAACTTTTCATATTGAAATTTATACCCCTTTGATCTAATAATTCTATTACAGGAATTTATCCTACTGAAACAATCAATGGTGCAGAGAATAATATACAAATAAAGAGGATCCTCGTGGGGCCATGTATAATACAGAAATGCCGAAACAATCTCAATAACACATAGATAAATTACCATACTCCATTCATTGAACTCCTTCCAGCCATTAATATTTAAGAAAATTAAGAATGACAATACTCTCATTATGAAACAAAAAATTAATGTTAGTTAGTATATAGCAATGCATAAACTTAAACAAAACAAAGTTTGGTTGTCATCAAATTCATTAACAAGACTTTTTAGAAAATAAACCTCTAATAGGAAATGAGTTCTTGAGCAGTTACAGATTTTAGGTCCACTTCAAAAACAAACCCAAGAACAAAGGAGTGTTGTTAGAAAAATGTGTTGCAAATGGCCAGGTGCTGCGCTCTTTCTCAGGTTCAGGTGGTTTTTAATAGCTGATTGTCTGCTACTGAGGCTCTAGACACCAATTTCAACCAGGCCTCTGATTTAATCCATACCAGGGGTTGCAATACTGAAAGAATGTGGGCGAGTGCACTACTGTTAAACTGGGCCATAATTCCAATGGATGACTTCCATTAGAAGTTGGCAACAATACCTGGCTCACAAAAAACTCTAGTTATTTTTTTTCTAATTATGCCCCCAAATTAGCTCATATTCAAGTGTTCATTACAAGGAATAATTTCCAAGATTAGTAGAAATTACTCACTAAATTAGTTTTACACCTTAAGTCACACTCAAAATATCCTATAAGATTTTATTTAAACCCAAGTTGCTTTAATACAGAAAAATCTCAGTATTGTAATTAACCAAATTCTACTTTGTGAAACTTGCACATTCAAAAGATATGTAAGAAAACATATGAAAAACTCACATAAAAGAATCCAAGTGGTCCGGATATATACGGCATTTTCATTCCCAAGAGATATTTAACTTGTGAAGTCACCACATGGGTGGCAGCCCCAGTTGTCATTGCGCTGATCACAGGCTCCGTGACCAGGAACGTGGCACTGCCCAGTTGCAGCACAAACATGGCCACCTAAGAGGAGAAGGGAGGAGTGAGATGAACTTTCAGATGAAACTCCCCAAAGTTCCCAGAGGGGCTAATGTCTGACACATTTTCATTTGATAGAATCATAGGGAACTGACGTGTAACAAGTTTCTTACATTGTATATATACAACATCTTGAGTTTCCCTGAGCACATTGTTAGGTTCCAAGAGGTTTCAAAGGTTTCAAATGTTATTAGGTACAATGCCAGTATCTCAATTAAAATTAACACAATATTTTTTCTAAATTTAGACTTTTCTCTTTTCCTAATTCTATGTGTTTCAAAAAAGGGAAATACACTCAAATCAGTTTAATATATTGGTCTACGTGGAAGAGAAATCAAATTTGCATTACTATATCTGTAATTTAAAAATTTAAAAAGGAAAAGACATGATTCACTACTTTATACCCAGTAGGCATAAAACCTCAAAAGCATTGAAGAGAGAAAGCCATTCCTCAAGACTCTCCCGGGTTCTGAGAAATGGGAACATACTCTTTGATCAGATACTCGGTCAAGTAGTAACCCATTTATGCCAGAAGCAGCAAATTTATTTTGTGAAAAATCAGATGTTGGTGATGACCTTGAGCAGTAGGATATAAATAATTCCCACAAGCTTACGTTCCAATAGTGGAACACTCGGCATAATTATTAAGGGCTAATATTTAATAAGAAAACATTAGGACTTATTTGTATATGTGGCACCACAAAAGACAGATAGGGTAAAGATACACGTCTTAAGAAGCCCAGAAATCAGTATAAAAATCATTGTCCTTCAATATTGCCTTACTCTTCATAGCATCATCCTCCATCTCAAAACCATTTCATGACCAGGCAGAATCATCACCTCTATGTAGAAGCTGTGCATTGAACTCTGCTGGGCAAAAGTTGACAGGAATGACAGGAAGCAGCAAAACTCTTCTCTTTTTTCTTGTTTTTTTTTTTAGATAAGGTCTCACTTTGTCACCCAAGCTGGACTACAGTGGCATGACCATGTCTCACTGCAACCTCCACCCCCCAGGCTCAAGTGATCCTCCCATTTTAGCCTCCTGAATAGCTGCGACTACCGACAAATGCCTGGCTCTTTTTATTTATTTTTGTTTATTTATTTATTTATTTATTTATTTTGTAGAGACAGGATCTCACTGTGCTACCTAAGCTGGTTTCAAAATCTTGGGCTCAAACAATCCTCCTGCCCTGGCCTCCCAAAGTACTGGAATTACAGGTGTGAGCCACCACACCTGGCCTCTTCTAACTCCTGATACTTCAATAACGAGTGTTCTTCCTTTGCCAGAGAGATTTCAGAAGATGGCCCACACTTTGGCTTAATGCAACTGTGTAAACTCTGTCATAGAAACTGCAAAAAGTAAAATTTACTATTTTGAAAGTAACGCTAAATTACATTCACAAGTATAAGCACTAGAAAATGAAAACAAAAGAGGTCATGCTGATATAACCTCTTAATGTGTTAATTACAATATTTAGGCCAGGTCTTAAAATTCTTGTGGGCAAGCCCAGTGCAGTAGCTCATGCCTGTAATCCCAGCACTTTGGGAGGTCGAGACAGGAGGCTCATGTGACCCAAGAAGTTTAAGACAAGCCTGGGCAACATGTGAAACCATGTCTCCTAAAAAAAAACAAAACAAAACAAAACAAAATTAGTGTTGAGTGTGGCAGTGAGTTCCCGTAGTACCAGTTACTTAGGAGGTTGAAGTGAAAGGGTGATCTGAGCCCAGGAGGTAGAGGTTGCAGTAAGCTGTGGTCACACTACTGCATGCCAACCTGGGCGACAGAGTGAGACCCTGTCTCAAAATATACATATATATATTGTTGGCAAATGAAATTAACTCTTAAAGAAATCAGAGGGAAGGATAACAATGAGATCTCCTTTTATCAAGGGGTCACAGTGATGAAAATGAGAAATATAAAGTGATATCTGGCACCACTAGAGCATAAATTGCAAAATATACTATTTCTTTATTTTGATCATAATACAATAACCCCTTCACCAAAAGCAATAATGCTCTGAACCTGAATTTCAGTGGATTTTCCTGGGCTCAAATCTGAAAATTTGAACCTATATTCTGATCCAAGTTCTACCACAGCCTAGGTTTGTGATCACAGAAAACCTACTGAAATTCTCCAAGCCTCAATATCATCTATAAATTCTTAGAGTTAATTTTGCCTTATTTTGTAGAGTTGTGTAAGGTGAGTTTCAAATAATATATGCAAGGGCTTCGAAACCTATAAAATGCTTAACCTATGATGTAGGAAGAACAACAGGGGACGTCATACATATTTACCTAGTATAGAAAACCAGTCACCACTTTCGCAAACGTAGAAAGGGCCACACTACATTTTCTAACTCTGTAAAACTTAAAAGAGTCTAATGCAGAAGGAAATGTATTTAAATTGTTTACAGTTTAGCAACCACCTTTTACTCAATACATAATAAAGAAAATAATATGGGGTGCCAATGTGGATATCAGGCAATCTGTTACTGCCAACTCAGGATGCCAAAGCAGCAGCTTCTGCTACTAACAATTTTTTAGTGACTGTATTTGTCAAAGAGAGATGTTCTGAGGGAAATACCCAAGCAATCAATTGTGTTGGCACAAGTGGAACATGGTGATTTTTTTTTTTGGCAACTTTTGATTTGTGGTCAGTTGGTTTTCATCCTGAAAACACAATCAGCTATGAAAAACATTGAACCAATTATTCCCAATTTCTCTACTAATAAGTTAGTACCAGCTTATGACATTGACTCTTACAAGCCACGAGGATGAAATGAGCATATTACTGAGGTACAATGAAAACCAGAGTTGAATTTTCATTTAGGCCAAATGTAGAATACAAGTCTGTGAAGTGGCAAAACCAGTGTGTGCACATGGAATTTATGCATATTTGGAAGGTTGGAAAATTTGCATCAGTATGCCAAGTAATCTTGAGGCCTTGTATAGACCATCATCATTTTACCTTCTGTTTTCCACTCGTTTCCTAAACTCCAGTGCCTACTGAGAGGGTTAAATGATTTGCCCTGCCTGGGAAACAAAGGTTACCTAACCTTAAGTGGTCACCTACTATACCGCGTCAAGCTAAACCACCATCTTCTAGTAGCAGCTTCTTTGTCATTTCCACAATTTAAAAGTTACAAACAGAAGAGTCCAGAAGAAGTTCAAGATATAAAAAGAGTTCAACCATTTCAAGTATTAAAAAACATGGAAACCTACTTGCAATGCAAATGAGAAAAGATGAATTATGGTCTTTTAAAATATCTAAAGACTCAAAATATATAGAATGTATATTGTAACATTCTACTTGTATACATCATTATACTTTAAAAAAAATCCTCCTACCAAAAGATAAATCTTTAACATGGAGAGTTCTTGACTCTGAAAGGTCAAGTTCCTTAAAGACCTCATTTCTGATACAAACCACTGGGCATATGAAGGATGATTAAAAACATATGAGGTTTAACTGAGGAGAAATTTCTGTCTTCTGAATGACAAACTTCTTAATTACCCAAGACAATGGCAGACGTGTTAAGAGGGAAGAGGAAGAAGAGAAGTAGTAAAGGAAGGGGAACTAGCGGAGAATGGGGAGGAGAGATTTAAGAACTCCCTCTTTTCCCACCACTCAAATTTTAGTAGCTTATTCACACTGACATTAGGAATCTGGCAAACAGAGGCTGGTGTACACAGCTCAAAGGTCGCAAGTACACAAGCAACACAGGCTTTGCAAGAGGGGCGCATAGATTGAACCATGTTTGTCTTCAAACTGAAGTATGTGAAATGGGGCTTTCCTAGAATCTTGTGCTTGGAGACCCAGTATTTAAATTTGATATCAATTAAAAAATCAAGGATTTTTAAAGCTAATTACTTAATAAACAGCCACATCATCTCCTTTTACCAGTAATATGGATGATAATATTTCTAATCTAGCTAGTCAACTCCCAAAAACCTGGCCATGCAATATTTCATGAGGAAATTAATTTCATACAGTATAGTTGAGATATTTGTAGTAATGCTGTTGTTGCGGGCTAATGCTGAAATCCTCTGACAAACATTATCAAGATTCACTAGCAAGATACTATTTGGTAATGCTTCTGTAAACACCATGTGTTCCACATTAATTGAATGTATCTCAGATTTCAGGCCAATTTTTTTTTTGCAAGTAGCCTTCAAATATTTTAAAATAACAAAGAGTACATAGGAAACAATTATATTAGCCAAGTGAATAGAATATAGAATGCACTTTAGGTTATGTTGGTTTGTCTGGTATCTGGCTTTTACATTATACCGAATCACTTATTGGTCCATTCAATTAATATTTATCGAATACCTACAATACCTACTAAGAGTTAGGCACAGCACTGTTGCAGAATACACAGCTTCTCACGATACAGTTCACATCCAAAAGATTGTATAAAGAGATGTGAAATGATGATGTTGGTAAAAGGGACTGTTAACTAGGACCATGAAGAAGAATGATATAGGTGACTGGATGGTAAAATCTAAAAAGTTGTTTGGGTGGGGCCTGAAATGTTAAAGAGCCCTGTGTTGTATGCTGAGTAATATATTCAGGTTTGGGGGAAAGAGTTAAATTGCTGATGACATTAGGAAAACAATTCAGTCTTATTCGGACATATGGGAGAAAAAAACCTCTATGTGACCAGAGGTCTTGAGAAGAACAAGGCTGAAGTATTCATACTTTCTGATTTCAAAACTTATTTTAAAAAGCTATAGTAATCAAAGCAGTGTGGTACTGGCACAAAAAGATATATAGACCAATAGAATAAAATAGCCCAGAAATAAACCCATGCATACATGGTCACATGATTTTTGACAAGCATACAAGACCATTCAATGAAGGAAAGGACAGTCTGTTCAACAAATGGTGCAGGGAAAATTGTATATGCATATGCAAATGAATGAAGTTGGACCCTTACCTAACACCATATACAAAAATTAATCAAAATGGTTCAAAGATCTAAATATGAGACCTGAAATTATAAAATTCTTAGAAGAAAACATGGAGCAAAAGCATCACAACATCGGATTAGGCAGTGCTATTTTTATATCACACGAAAAGCACGGGTACCAAAAACTAAACAAATTGGGCTTCATGAAAACTTTAAAAATCTGTGCATCTAAAGACACTATCAACAGAATAAAAAGGAAACCCACAAAATGGGAGAAAATATTTGCAAATCATATATCTGATAAGTGTTAATATCCACAATAGATAGACAACTCCCAAAACTTGACAAAAACAAATATCTGATTCAAAAACGGGCAAAGGATGTATATAGACATCTCTCCAAAGAAGGTATACAAATGTCTAATAAGCACATGAAAAGATGTTAAACATCACTTATCATTAAGAAAATGCAAATCAAAACTACAATGAGAGAGCACCTCACATCCATTAGGATGACTACTATCACACCACCACCCCCCCCACACACACATACATACACACATACACTCACAGAAAATAAGTTTTGGCAAGTACATGTAGGAATTGCAAAACCTGTGTTCTGTTGCTGGGAATGTAAAATGGTATAGCCAATACAAAAAGCAGTATGATGGTTCCTCAAAATATTAAAAATAGAATTACTGTATGGTCCAACAATTCCACTTGGGGGTATACATGCAAAAGAAATATTGAAAGCAAGATCTCAAAGACATATGTTTACACTGATATTTATAGCAGCATTATTCAGAGTAGCTACAGTGGATACCCAAGTGTCCATCAATGGATGAATGGATAAACAAAATGTAGTATATAAAAACAATAAAATATTATTCAACCTTATAAAGGAAGGAAATTCCAAAAATGTAACAACATGGATGAACTTTGAGGACATAATGCTAAATGAAATAAGCCAGTCTCAAAATGGCAAATACTGTATGATTCCACTTACATGATATACTTAGAGTCATCAAAATCACAGAGAAATAAAATGGAATGGTGGTTTCCAAAGGCTAGAGGAAGTGAGGAACGGGAGTTATTATCTAATGAGTATAGAGTTTCAGTTTTACAAGTTGAAAAAAGTTATGGAGACATATGTGTGAAAGAAAAATAAAAACTTGGGACCTCAAATCTGTAAGCCAAAAGGAAAAGAAATAAGCTGACAGCTGAGTCATGCAAGAAAGTGCCTTTCCTTTTGTTACTAAGCAGATAGCTACAGATAAAGGTTAAATATCTCCACAGGTAGCCACTCTATGTTTACCTTATCTTATGTAAAGTGCTGATATACTGAGGGCAAGAGGAATACGTAGTTAATAATTCCCCTACCTGCTCCTATTCCCTTGCTACATGTGGATTACCACATCCTCCCTCTTTCTCCTCCAGCCTACTTTTCCCCTTAAAATATTGAAGCCCATGGAATCCTTTGGAGAAAAGCACAGACCACAGACCATTTTTTTGTGACGCCATGTTCATTTCTGCTGGGCATGTCCTTAACCTTGGCAAAATAAACTTCTAAATTGATTGAGAACTATCTCAGATACTACTTGGTTTACAAGTGGTGGAGGTGGTTGGTGGCTACATAACTTTGTAAATTTATTTAATATGGCTGAATTATATACTTAAAAATGGCTAAGATGGTAAATTGTGTGCTTATGTATTTTATATATATGTATGTGTGTGTATGTATATATATATAATCATTTAGGAGGTCAGGAGTTCTCAGAATGGAATGTAGAATACGATAAAGAATCTAATTGACAATGATTGTACTTTTTACTGTCTTCATAGGCTTTATAAGTTCTGCCTTTTACAGAAGGTTATTTAAATGGAATCATATAATATGTGGTCTTTTCAGACTGGCTAAATGGATGCAACAACCTCACTGAAATGAGTTGCAAAAGAATGTGCTAACATAAATAATTTTGAAAATGACTAGAGGCTGGAAGACTAAAGGCAAAAAGAAACACTAGACTCTAACTGCTGAAGTTGTTTCCCATGGGGGTAGTGGTTAATAATTCTGAAACCACTGTTGCAGCGAATCCATATGGGTATAGCTCTGCAGCAACCTCAACTCTTGCTTCCTTGGAAGAAAGAATTCAACTGAGGGGCATAAGGCAGAAAGAGAGACTGAGACAATTTTACAGCAGGAGTGAAAGTTTACTAGAAAGCTTTAGAGCAGGAATGGAAAAAAAAAGTAAAGTACACTTAGAAGGGGGCCAAGCAGGCAACTTGAGAGACCAAGTGCACTGTTTGACCTTTTGACTTGGGGTTTTATATGTTGGCATGCTTCTGGGGTCTTGTGTTCCCTTTCCCGTGATCCTTTCCTTGGGGTGGGCTGTCTGCATGCATGCTGACCTGCTAGCACTTGGGAGGGGAGCATGTGCAGTATATTTACTGGAGTCACATGCATGCTCACTTGAGGCGTTCTTCCCTTCCCAGTTGAATTTCCCTGGAAGGTCATATATGAGTTAAACTCTGCCATTTTGCCTCTTAATACACATTCTTTTTTTTTATATATACTTTAAGTTCTAGGGTACAAGTGCACAACATGCAGGTTTGTTACATATGCACACATGTGCCATGTCAGTGTGCTGCACCCATTAACTTGTCATTTACATCAGGTTTATCTCCCAGTGCTATCCCCCCCTCTCCTCCAACCCCACAACAGGCCGCAGTGTGTGATGTTCCCCTTCCTATGTCCAAGTGATCTCATTGTTCAATTCCCACCTATGAGTGAGAACATGTGGTGTTTGGTTTTTTGTCCTTGTGATAGGACGTGAACTCATCCTTTTTATGGCTGCATAGTATTCCATGGTGTATATGTGCCACATTTTCTTAATCCAGTCTATCATTGGTGGACATTTGGGTTGGTTCCAAGTCTTTGCTATTGTGAATAGTGCTGCAATAAACTTATGTGTGCATGTGTCTTTATAGCAGCACGATTTATAATCCTTTGGGTATATACCCAGTAATACACATTCTTGAGCCCACTCACTTAACTCTTGAGATCTTATTGGGAAGCTGTCCTCACCCCCTTATTTCGTTTTAACATTCTTCTAAATCCAATAACCCGATTTGTCTCCTCTTGCTTTCAGGCCATCAAGCTCCAGATCCTCAGTGAGGGATGCCATCCTGCCAAATCACCCCTCTACAGGGAACCGATAAACTGTCCATCAGTAGGACACAACAGAGGAAAAGTCCTGTCCCTGTCCCCCTTGGACTTGGCAGGATACCACTTTCAACAACCAATAGAGTCAACCTTGCCTTGACAGCTAGCAAAAGGCCAAGATCCATAGAACCACCAGATTTTTCTCTGTTTTCTCCAAAAAAATTGAGGTCTTGGACCCTTGTGGGGGGAAATGTTATAGTAGGTAGCTAGTCAGACATGAGCAGGGCAGTAGAGGGCCCTCCTCCGCCCCAACCTGGAATGTCAGGCGACCATCAAGTGGTGGTCAGGCAGTTGTTAAACTGTTTCTCTAAAATAATAATTGGTCCCAGCCAGCACCAGGGAAAGGAAGTCTCCCAATAGATAGAAGCACCTGACACTGGTTATCAGCAGCTTCTCACTAAGATCTTAAGAGTTGGGTAAGTGGGCCCAACCACGCATATTAAGAGGAAAAATGGTAGAGTTTAACTGGCTTATGACTTCCTAGGGACATTTGCGTGGGAAGGGAAAAACACCTGGAGTGAGCATGTGTATGACTCCAGTAAACACACTGCACATGCTCCCCTCCCAACCAAGTGCTAGCAGGCCACCATGCATGCAGACAGCCCACCTCAAGGGAAAAATCAGGGGAGAGGGAACGCAAGACCCCAGAAGCATGCCAACATATAAAACCCCAAGTCAAAAGCTCAAATAGTGCACTTGGTCTCTCAAGTGGCCCGCCTGACCCTCTCCCAAGTGTACTTGATTTTCTTTTTGTTCATGCTCTAAAACTTGGCTTGGTCTCTCCTTCTGCCTTATGCACCTCAGTTGAATTATTTCCTCTGAGAAGGCAAGAATTGAAGTTGCGGCAGACCTGTACCCACACAGATCCACCACTGGCAAATATACTGGAATTGCAATATATATTATATTGCAATATATTATATATTTTATATAATGGAATTGCTAACTTAAGCAAATGGATGGTGAGTGGTGGGAGCCAGGTTCTCACTGCTGGAGGGGGAGGTTTCAGACAAACAAAGCCATAAAGCTAGAATGATCGTTGTGGTAATGCATTAGGGTTGGAGACCTAAGTATATACTCATGTTTAATTTAATATAGGCATAGATGGATACATAAACACATATAGATATGATTACGTACATATAAATTATACATAATATAATTAATATACATAACATATATTTTATTATGATCTCAAGAGTTGGGTGAGTGGGTTTAAGCATGTGTATTAAGAGGCAAAATTACTGGAATTCTGCACAGATTTGCCTTATAAGATTTGCTGTATAATTAAACATAATTATATTATGTTTAATATACATAAAAATATTTCCTTGCTCTGTCAGATAAAAAGCCTTAGATGCAACAACACCCCGGTAGCAATGAGCATACCTACCATATAAATCTTAAAGTCTAACAACTTTCTCTAATAAAACAAACCAGAGATCCTTAGAGAAATAGCTGATGCTAGGACTGAGCAGGGCATATATAATACGAACCTGGATTATCTTATAGTACCAGAAAGGAAGGAAGTGTTAAACAAGTAAATAAACAAATAAGGGTGTCAAGGCCAGATACAGAGCCAACTGAAAGAGTTCCCAATGTCCAAAGCCAGGACAATTTGAAGAGCAAAATAAATAAAGTAGTATTGGATTATAACCAAAGAACAGAACAAATATCCTACAGTCCATACTAATATAAATGATTGACTAAATAAATAAATAAATAGGGGAGAATAGGCAAATCTGTTCAGAATTCCAGTAATTTATGCAGACAATACCCACCCATTAACTCCCCACTTGACATAACCTCCACTCCTTAAGTGTGGGCTATTCATAATGACTTATTTCCACAGAATACAGTATGGAAAGGGAGAAAATAGAGTAACTGACAAGCACTACCTCAGCCAGGTGATCAAGTTAACATCAACAATGATAAGTGTTGTTATAGTTTATCATGTGGTGAGACTGTCACTTGTTTAATGAGAGTAGAGTTTCAGTTTTACAAGATGAAAAGAGTTGTACAGATGGATGATGGTGATGGCTGCTCAGCATTATGAATGTATTCAATGCTACTGAACTACACACTTAAAAATGGTTAAGATGGTAAACTTTATGTTATGTGTATTTTATCACAATTATATGTAGATACACACACACACACACACACACACACACATACCTCTTCCTCCTAAAAATATATAAGGCCAATCTAATCATGGTAAAAAACATCAAACATATCTTGATTGAGGGGCATTCTGTAGACTACCTGACCAGTACTCCTCAAAAGTGTCAAGATTATTAAAAATTTAAAAAGTCTCAGCAATGTTCAGTAATGAGGAAACTGGATAATTAAATGTAATGTGGTATCTTGGATGGGATCCTGGAACACACAACAAAAGGACATTAGGTAATAATTAACAGCCAGGCATGGTGGCTCACACTTATAATCCCAGTGCTTTGGAAGGCCAAGATGAAAGGATGGCTTGAGGCCAGGAGTTTGAGACCAGCCTAGGCAACATAGTGAGACCCCATTTCTACAAAAAAATTTAAAAATTGGCCTAACATTTAAAAAATAGGCATGGCAGGTGCCTATAGTCTTAGCCAGTCATGAGGCTGCGGTGAGAGGGTAACTTGAGCCCTGAAGTTCCAGGTTACTGTGAGTTATGATTGCATCACTGTACTCCAGCCTGAGCAACAGAGTGAGACTCTGTCTCAAAAAAAAAAGATAAATAAATAAATAAATAAATAAGGAAATCTGAATACAACATATAGACTTTAGTTAATAATAAAATATCAATCTGGTTCATTAATTGTGACAAATATACCATCCTAATGTAAGATGTTAGTAACAGGGGAAACTCTGTGAGTTATATGTCAATTCTGGGTACTATTTTTGTGCTTTGCTGCAAATCTAAAATCATCCTAAAGTGAAAGTTATTAAAAATTAAAAAAAGAAAACTCCCTCCACCTGTTCCACAGAATCTTCAGGTAAGTCTAAATTTCTCACCAAAGTGTGTGCTATTCACAAAGAGTTCCTGAATTCTGTGTACATCAGCATAGGGAAAAAGAAAGACTCTAAGAAGAGCACCAAACAGCTGGGTTTTAGATGTATGGCATGTGTGCAAATAACCACATCAAGACAAAGATGTAAACCACACATATAAAAGAGAGAAATAGAAAATGTGCCACTGGATTTCAGAGGGAGAAGGGAATATTGCTGGATAGGGTTAAAATTGTAAGCTTGACACTTAAGGAGGAAAACCATTAGAAAGCATTCAAAAAAGAGGGAAGAGTATGAAGATCAAACAGGGCAGCATGGGATATGTTCAGAGCAAGTTTAGAAGGAACGAAACTAGCCAAAAGTGAGTAACAGAAAATAAAGCAAGACATTTTGAAGTCAGAATATAGTCCACTGTAAAAGTAGTGAAAAGGGAGTTTTGCAGGAGTGAATGACATCACTTTTCCATACATTCATTAAACACCTGATCTTGCCAAGAACTATGCTGCACACTGACTCAAACATCAGATCTGCACTTTGGTAGGACTAATCTCATGTTAGAATGGCCATTTAAAGTGTTAGTATAACAGGAATAGTAAAGGAAAAAGGAAAAAGTCACCTAAACTAGACAGAGCAGGAATGGAGAGCAGAGAGATGAGCCAAGTACACAACACTCCACAAACTGATCATATGTTCAGGAAATGTCTATCTGAAATTTTGTGGAATTGATCAGAAATTCACTGGACTTTAGAATCATCTTTATTAGGAATTACATGGTTGAAGGGGTACCATCATCTTTTCAGTTCTCAGACACTTTAAGAAAAAACTAGCCTCTGATGCTAGATATTATGAAAGTCAGAACTGCTAGGAATGGACAATTTGACTCCTCCTTCATATTTGTCTAAGAAATATGAGCTAAAGAAAACAATAGTCATGTGGGATGATAGGAAGCATGACATTATTAAAAGACATAGAGGTGTAAGGAGTTGTAGAGTTGTTGTATTTTTGTTTTTCATCAGGTGTGAGAATATTCATAAGAAAAGGTGGGAGATTTTATTGACTGGGTCTCCACACTTGAGCTAGATGGATCCAACAAAATAACCATAAGCAAATTAGAGAAGTATAAGTTTATTACTATTTGTTTATCAAGAACTGTTTTACAATTTAAACAGATACAGACACATTCCCTATCTTCTGGTAAAGGATGAAAAAAAACTCAATTTAATTTTTGTTATTTAACATAGTGATGCCACTAACATTTAACTGACCTTTTTCCTCTTCAATTTAATCAACTCACATTTATTAAGTACCAGCTGTTGGAATTATAGAGACAAATAGTCTCTGTTCTACAGAGACTCACAGTCTAGAAAAGGAGGCAAATGTGTAAAAAATATTTCCTGGTAGATTGAGAAGCCCTATGAGGTAGGACATGAGCAATGTCTTACAGGAACACCAAGAGGAATCACATATAAGCATGTCCAGAGATCCAGGGAAGGCTTCTCTGAGATGATTATATTTGAGCTGAACCTTGAAAGACACAGAGGAGTCATACAAGTGGCATGAGAATGGGGCCTGGCATGCCTAGAGAATGACAGGCACATAGTTGTGGAGCCAAGAACATTGTCCTGCCACATGGCACATGCCCAGTACCCAGGCTGCCACTATTATTAATGACGTAAACTATGGGAAAGACCTAGAACAATGCCTGGCCCTAGAAGTAGATGGATTAAGTTTCCTTGTTTCCTTTGTCAACACTAATTTAGAAATCTGCATAGAAGCAGTTAAGAAAGTGTATACTGGAGTCTGACTCCTACTGTGCTAATTCCTAATTACAAGATACTAAATAAGTCACTCTATTAGTCTGTTCTCACATTGCTATAAAGAACTACCTGAGACTGGGCAATTTATAAAGAAAAGAGGTTTAGTTGACTCACAGTTCCACAGGCTGTATAGGTAGTATGGCTGAGGAGGTCTCAGGAAACTGACAATCATGGCAAAAGGGCAAAGGGGAAGCAAGCATGTCTTCATATGGTGGCAGGAGAGAGAGAGAATGAAGGAGTAAGTGCCATACACTTTTGAATAACCAAATCTCATGGGAACTCACTATCACAGGAACAGCAAGGGAGTAATCTGCCCCATGATCCAGTTGTTTCCCACCAGGTTCCTCTCTTAACATTGGGGATTATAATCCAACATGAGATTTGGGTGACAACACAGAGCCAAACTGTATCAGTCAGTTTACCTTCAGTATCTCTATCTGTATAATAGGGAATTATTCCTAAATAATTTTTCCTAAAATGTTAATGAGGATTGAATATATGAATACATGTAGTAAGCTTAGAACAGAGCTTGTCAATGAGGAAAGTTTTTTATAATTTTAAGAATGTTATAATTCTAACTTGATTAACTTTATTACTTCTTAGCTTGGCCAGATACAAATACAGGTGGAAAGATTTAGATTAAACAGAGTAATGACTTTCTGCTGTAATGGTTGTAAAACAGTGAAACATCATCAAAAGAGATTTCAGATTGTCCTCCTCCTGCATTACAAAAGAATGAAATTGATGATGTTTCTGAGAAGAGTAAGTATGATGTGTTGAATAGGCAGGATAAACTAGTTTTAAATCCTGCGTCCCTTCTATACTCCTGATCCTCTTATTTAAAACATGCAAGAAAATGTTTAGCACAACACCAAAAGTAATTGAAGAATCTCCTATTTAGTTTACAGTTGTCTTTTTATCATCCTTGAAGGCGTAAGACCATGTGTCTCCAGAATGCACTAGTATCATAATACAAGGCTTTGTCACTAAACACCACACCTTGTGTCACCCCACACTTTTACAATTGTTGAATATATGTTTATGACACAAACATATATAACTTACCTAAAAGATAACCAAACCACTACAATATCATTATTCTAGTGAAGGCAGCCTACAGTAATGAACACACCTTTCTCAGTGCAAGAAAAATCAAAAAGACAAACTAGATTTCCCCATGGCAGAAATCTTGTCCCACGGCTCCTTCAGAAAAGTAGAACTTGAGACAATTTCCAGAGGTGAATGGTCAAGGGACAATCCCAGACCCCTCTCAGCTCTTGGAAAAACAAATATGCAAATTGCTTATCACAGGGAATAATAAAAGCTACAGGGAAAGGGGAACAATGGTTTTTAAAGTGCATTGGCTTTTATTATGTGTTTGTGTCCCCAGTAGAAATGCTTATCAATACTGGCACTTTAAAAAGTTCCACCTTGTCTTGAAATTAACATTTCATTATTGTGAGTGTGCAAGCAATTCCTTTCTTGGCTGCTACTGTTTTTACTGTTTTTAGCTAGAAAAATTTTCTTTTCTATGTGTAAAGTAGTACTAATAGTACAAAACTGCATCAGTTCCACTAAAAGACTTTCTTATGAGACAATGTGCCTTAGAAATAGATGGCAGAACTGGAAACAATAAGATTATCACACCAGTCAATTCAGTCATTGCATTATCAACTGTCAGAAATTACATGAATTCTAATCACAAGAGTTCCTACTGTTACAAAACCACGGCAATAAATCTACAATATAAACAGCAATTGAAGTTTTGCTGAGTGAAAGAAACCAGACCAAAAAAAAAAAAAAGAGAGAGAGAGGGGGAAGGGACAGTAAATGCATTTTTATAAAATTCTAGAAAATGCAAACTAACTCATAGTGACAAAAAGTAGATCAGTGGTTGCTGCTGGGTGAGGAGGGGAGCTAATGGAATGGGACTACAAAGGTCAAGAAAAAAAATTGTGAAATTACAGATATTTTTATTGTCTTGATGATAGGTCAAAATATCAAATTGAACATTCTAAATATGTAGAATTTATTGCATGGCAATTACAACTCAATAACGCTGTTTTTAAAAGGTCCACACTCTAATGTACAACACAGAAACTATCACATTACATTATTGTTGTATAAGTGCACTTTGTTTATATTAGCAATATAAATCAAATGGTAACAGAGAAGAGACAGAAAGTATTTATTTTGTCTGAAGACCAATGAGTAAGAGACATTGGATGGTCTTATGTTTATGACACAAACATTTATAGCTCACCTAAAAGATAATTAAACCACTACAATACCATTATTCTAGCTAAGGCAGCCTACAATAATGAACACACCTTTCTCAGTCAGTACAAGAAAGATCAAAAAGGCAAAAAGTGAATAATCATAATCAACAAGGAAGAACCTAATAGCTATATATTGATCCTTACACTCTGATAATCAGGGCTATATCTTTTTTCTCAAGTGCTCATGAAACACTCACAAAAAAAAAAAAAAATGATCGTACATTAGGTTACAAGGAAAACATTAGTAAATTAAGTAACATAAACTATTATAAACAGTACTCCCTGACTGCAATGAAATACTAGAAATTATTGACAAAACTGAAAAGCAAAAAGCCTCACTCACCTAAAATTAACATTTCTTCTCTTAATTTTTGGGTAAAGGAGGAAATACAAACTGAAATCACAGAATCTTTATTCCTAAAAAATATTGAAGCAAAACACAATATATATGAAAATCAACAGAATACATTTCAAACAAATAGCATAGAGAAATTCATAGCACTAAATGCTTTTATCAATAAAAATGAAAAAAATAAAACAAATAAATTGAATTCCTAGATGGAACAAAAAATTCTTTTTTTCCTAGAAAAAGAGCAACAACCAAACAATAAAATAATAGTAAATGGAAGGAAATTATAAAGCTAAAAGCAGAGATAGAAATGGGAAAAAAGTAGACCTACTATTTCGAAATCCTGGTTTTCTTAAAACCATTTCAAACAAATAGCATAGAGAAATTCATAGCACTAAATGCTTTCATCAATAAAAATGAAAAAAATAAAACAAGTTGAATTCCTAGATGGAACAAAAAATTCTTTTTTTCCTAGAAAAAGAGCAACAACCAAACAATAAAATAATGGTAAATGGAAGGAAATCATAAAGATAAAAGCAGAGATAGAAATGGGAAAAAAGTAGACCTACTATTTCGAAATCCTGGTTTTCTTAAAAAAGTAACAAAATAGAAAAACCACTAGCGGCCGGGCGCGGTGGCTCAAGCCTGTAATCCCAGCACTTTGGGAGGCCGAGATGGGCGGATCACGAGGTCAGGAGATCGAGACCATCCTGGCAAACACGGTGAAACCCCATCTCTACTAAAAAAATACAAAAAATTAGCCGGGAGTGGTGGTGGGCGCCTGTAGTCCAGCTACTCAGGAGGCTGAGCCAGGAGAATGGCATGAACCTGGGAGGCGGAGCTTGCAGTGAGCCGAGATTGCACCACTGCACTCCAGCCTGGGGCACAGAGCGAGACTCCGTCTCAAAAAAAAAAAAAACCACTCGCTATCTGGATCAAAAACAAAGGAAAAAGCACAAATACAAAAACAGAAAATATCAAAGGGTAAAACAGAAAATATCAAAGGGTAAAACAGAAAATATCAAAGGGTAAAACATTGAAATAATTTTTTTTTAATTACAACAGATGAAAGACCTACATGTAAATAAATTTGAAAAGTTAGAAAAAAATGTAATTTTCCAATAAAACAAAGATTTCCAATTCTGGTTGTTTTAGAACTAGGCTGCTTAAACTGATCAATTTTTGTAGAAAAAACTGGAGAAGATCATCAAGAAATTATCTTACAAAAGAGCACCAGGCAACAGATTATTTTAAAGAGGAATTCTACAAAACCTGCAGTACTAGATATTTCAAAAGTGCTATACATGCTTAAAAGCATTGAGAAAAGACATTAAGAAGAAAGTAAAACATTGAGACTTAGACCTGATAAAGAAAGAAAAGAAAACTACAAGAAAGAAAACTACAGACCAGTACCACTAAAGAAAAATGATGCAAAATACTAAAGAAGAAAATTAATAAAAGGAATCCAACACCACATTAAGAATAAAATAGGCCGGGCGCGGTGGCTCAAGCCTGTAATCCCAGCACTTTGGGAGGCCGAGACGGGTGGATCACGAGGTCAGGGGAGGCGGAGCTTGCAGTGAGCCGAGATCGCGCCACTGCACTCCAGCCTGGGCGACAGAGCGAGACTCCGTCTCCAAAAAAAAAAAAAAAAGAATAAAATAGACCATGACCAACTGGAATTTATTCTTGCAATTTAAAGTTGTTTCAATATTAGGGAGACCATTAATATAATAAATAATAGTTTAGAGAGAATAAAAGTAAGATTATTTCTATAGATGCTGAAAAAGCTTCAGCAATATTCAACATTTTTTCTAGTTTCTATTAAAAGCACAAAAATAGAACACCATTTATAATTTCTTAACATGACGAAACATATAACTTTATTCGTGAGGACTGCATTATAATTTGTGGAGATGTTAATGGCATTGTAAGTAAACTCATGAAAGAGCAAGAATGCCCACTACTTTCACAATTATCTAACATTATAATAGAGGTTGCAAAACCCAAAGCAATTGGGTTAGAGAAATCACTCGTCATATGATTTTGTAAAGAAGTAAAAATACCTCTTTTTTTTTTTTATTTTTTTTATTATACTTTAAGTTCTAGGGTACATGTGCATAACATGCAGGTTTGTTACATATGTATACTTGTGCCATGTTGGTGTGCTGCACCCATCAACTCGTCAGCACCCATCAATTCATCATTTATATCAGGTATAACTCCCCAATGCAATCCCTCCCCCCTCCCCTCCTCCCCATGATAAGCCCCAGTGTGTGATGTTCCCCTTCCCGAGTCCAAGTGATCTCATTGATCAGTTCCCACCTATGAGTGAGAACATGCGGTGTTTGGTTTTCTCTTCTTGTGATAGTTTGCTAAGAATGATGGTTTCCAGCTGCATCCATGTCCCTACAAAGGACGCAAACTCATCCTTTTTTATGGCTGCATAGTATTCCATGGTGTATATGTGCCACATTTTCTTAATCCAGTCTGTCACAGATGGACATTTGGGTTGATTCCAACTCTTTGCTATTGTGAATAGTGCTGCAATAAACATACGTGTGCATGTGTCTTTGTAGTAGAATAATTTATAATCCTTTGGGTATATACCCAGTAGTGGGATGGCTGGGTCATATGGTACATCTAGTTCTAGATCCTTGAGGTTTGTTACATACGTATACTTGCACGTTATGCACATGTACCCTAGAACTTAAAGTATAATAAAAAAAAAAAAAAGAGAGTTACACCACCCATACCTCTTAAAAATTCTAGCAAATTAATGAACAATAAAACTAATTCAAATGCTGAAAGAATTCAGTAAGGTATGAGGATACAAATTTAACATACAAAAATCAATAGCTTTCAAAGACAGGAACAATAGCCAGCCAGAGGACATAATGGTAAAGAAAATTCCACTTACAATAGCAACAAAGAAGATTAAATACGTGGGAATAAATTTAACAAAAATGTGCAAAACCTGTAGGAGGAAAATTTTTAAACACTCTGAAAAACACAAAATTAGATTTGAACAAAATGAAAAGCATCCTCTGTTCTAGGACAGGACAAATCAACATCATAAAGATGTCAGTTTAAGACAATCCCAATAAAAGTATCAGCAAGTTTCTTTTTATACAGCTATGCAAGTTTGTGCTAAAATTCATAAGGAAAACAAACATGCAAGAATAGCCAAGAAGACACACAAAAATTAAAAATACAAAGGTTGACTAGTCCTACCCTACATTAAACCATTCTATAAAGTCTCTGCAAAACAGGGTGCTACTTTCACAAGAATAGATTTAAAGACAGTAGAATAGCAAAGAAAGTCTCAAAATTGATACAAGTACATATGGAAATGATAATGGTGGCATCTTAAGTGATGGAGGTAAAGACGGACTTTTTAATAAACATTGCTGGCACAACCAGGCAGCAACTTAGAAAAAAATAAAATTACATCTGTATCACACACCATTCACAAGCATAAACTCCACAATGATTGGGAATCTATATATACAAAGAAAAAAAAGAACTTAAATCATGTAAGTCTAGAAAAAAAAAATGGTTGATTTTCTCCATAAACTCAGTGTTGAAAAAAAGCTAACACGGACTCAAAATAATGGGCAATAAAAGAAATGACTGATAAATTTGACTATATAATTTTTTAAATTTGCATAGTAAAATAAAGTCAAAGTACAACTGCCAAATTAGACGGAAATACTTGCAACATCTGTCACAGAGAAAGGGCTAATATGAGACAGATATAAATAGACAATTCACAAAATTAGCACAAAATAATCTTAAACATATGAAAAGATGTTTAACCTCACTCATAATTAAAGAAATTCAAATTACCTTGAATACTACTTTTCACCTGCTTGACTAAATTTCAAAAGGCTGAGAACGCATTCTGTTGGTAAGTCTGAGGCACTCTCATCACTGCTGTGGAAATGTAAACTGACACAACCCCTTTGGAGGAGATTTTAACAATGTCTAACAAAACTGCATTTGTTTTTGCTTTGGATTTACCTTTTGACCCAGTAATCTCATTCTAGGAATTCACCTTGAAGAGATGTTCCTAACAAAATGAAAATCCAGATATATACATACATAACAGTAATAGGGAAGGGAAGTGACAGTTCTGAGTGTGCCTTTTTTTTTACAGTCCGATCTTGCTATAATAATAATTAAAATTAACAAATGTCAGACTCCGTTTATATTTTAAAATCATTAAATTATTACCTAGCATTATTTTTGGTATTTCTTGGTTTTCAGATTCCTGAATAGACCATTCATTTTTTAATTCAACAAGTTTTCCGAGAATCTACCATGTAGAGTTCTATGCTAGGTACAATGATGACTTTAAAATGCATTAAGATCGTATTAATACCCTCAAGAACTTTGTTCTTTAAATAATGTCTTACATAGAAAACAAACTAAAATATTATAGACTTACAAAACATTGGAGGAAAAGAAAAAAAAAGGCAAAGAGCAAACTAAAATAAAAAATTTTATATAATGAAGACAGTTTGCTTTAAGTATACATTTTAGTTTCACTCCAATTCCTTTATTGTTCTATGCTATTCTTTATTCTAAAAAATGCATAAATTAAAATTAAAGAGATAGACATACTAGAATCATCAAAATAATGTTAAAGAATATAAGTCAAGTAAAGAAATAGAGAAAGGGTTGTGTGTGGGGAAAATTAGACAAATACAAGCTACACTTTATGGGGAGAAACTTACTTGTCAGTTACAAGAAGAGAAAGCAAAAAGAAAACACACCCAATAAGTCACGGAGCCCTTATTATGTAATAACAGAAAGCAGATTAGTTCATCAATTGAATGTGTTGCCAGACACCAAAGCCCGTCCAGAACTTACTTCTATAACTTCCTGTAATACAAGAAGCAATAAATATCTTTATGGTGTAAGCCTCCAGTAGGAGGGTTCTCTGTTCCTTGCAGCTGACAGCATTTCTAACTGTGAATCAGATCAGACATGATTGTTTCAGACACTGTAACAATATAATCTTATTAACCTAAATAATTGTCAGCTGGATCTTCAGAGGGAAAAAAATCAACCCAAAACCAAATAATATGCAAGCAAAATCAAAACAATACACAAATAAATAAATAAAACAAGGCAAGCACACACTTCATATGTTTGTAGAAACTGGATACTTTGATTCAGTGGATTTCAAATCTGAAGTAATGAAAGGAAAAATGACTGATCAGCTAAATCCCAAAGATGCAGAACTCTTGAAGTTTCTAGTTGACAATGGAAAGATGAGTTTGGAGGTCAAATAAAGTCCAGCCATCTGCTTAAAATTTGGCCAAAACGTAAGTCACATATCCAAGATCAGAGCTAAAGAGGAAGAAAAGCAGATGTTTGATGAAGTTATAAGAGAAAATGTGCAACTCTCTGAATCTGATTTTACATGTAATAAAAGGCCATGAAAACAATATTATTTTTATTATCTTTAATAATATTCTACTTTGCTCTTACAATTCTAGGGAGTTTCCTTTGGGGAAATGAGACATATATTTTTTATGTTAGAATCCTGGCTTTGACTTTTAGATGTTATCATTTTAAGTCATAATCCAAATATACTAGATAATAACAGAATACCTGATGATTGTTTCAAAGTTTCCGAAGATGGTTAAATGAGACTAAGCAGAAGGTTGCTGGGCCTTACTGCTAATTATGTATACTCTTAGATTTTTACTATACTAACATATACCTAAAACTAATACTACACTATTAAATAACCTAAAACTACTTGTTTCATGCTTTGTAGAGTAAGAGAATATCCGACTCTAGTAAAAACCATAAATTCAAAGAGAAATATGAGTGAAAAAATAGAGGGACAGAAAAGAGACACAATATTATCTTTGCAATGTTAATACAAAGATTTTTTTATTTTAAATGAATAGAAATTAAGGAAAACATATGCCAAATTCAAGGCAATGTATCCACGTTTGATCTACCAGTTCACAGGGCTGATTATTTCTAAGATGGAGATAGATGACAGATCTCAGAGAACCTCATATAGGCCAGGCAAGGAGGAAAAACCACTAAGCCTACCTGTGCAAGCCTCAGAATAGGTTGACATCATCCATGGTTGGAAAAATAAACCGAAAGTTACAGGGTACCCAAGCAACTAGTTTTTATTTTATGATAGCTCAGATACTAGCCATAGAAAATACTGATTGGTCTACCAGTCTGGCCAGTCTCCTAGGCAAATGAGCTGCCATTCAAATGTTAGTCTGTTTCTCTCAAGCACTATGAAGACATGAGTTCTTATCCTCATTTCATTCTACATCCTTAATTCTTTTGGCCTTTTCATATAGCTAGAAGGCAATGTAACTCTAAGAATTTTAATGCTTCCTTTCTTCTAGGTCACATGTTTTCTCTTACCATCTAATTCCAGCCAATCATCAACTGTTTTTCTCCCTTCTTGGTATTTACAAGATCTTTGACCTTGTAAATAATGTTACAGTGTAAAATAGAGTCTCCCAACCCAAAACACAGCCACCCAAGAAGTTTATGCACATGTAATTCAGTTGACCATGAGAGAGTAAGCGAAAATGGCTATCAAACAGGCAATTCCATGTCTAATATTCAGTGCCTGTCTACATTTATTTTATAGTCACCTCTGAGCTTTCTAATTTTGACAACTGATTAGAAACATCAGATTACATATTTTGATATTTTGAAGACATAGACTGTAGTAATTTTGGCAGCAACATGATGCTGGTGGTACAGATCTGAGTCCAGTGACCTCAGATCAGCAAACCTATGACATAAACCAAGTACCATTTGTTATTGCGTAGGCAATAACATCATAAAATCTGAAAACTGGGAAGGACACTAGAGATCTGGTGACATCTCCTTCCCATTGCAGGAATTTTTCCTATAACCTTCCCTTATAGTGATGACCTAGTCATATGTGGACACAGGGATTGCCTCATTTCCTTACAAGGAAGCTCATTCCATTTTCTAAAACATTTTTTAGAAAGTTCATTCTTAAAAGACCAAAAACTGTTCCTGTGTAACTTCAATTTATTGATTCTAGTTCATTCATTCAACCAGCATTTATACAGTAATGACTCTAAATAGCATTTCCATGATGATAAAACACATCAGGCCTTTATCCACCTGGAAAGACAAATTCATGAACAAGAATAAAAATAAAACACCAACTGCCTTTCCTTTGCCGCTGCGTCCCTTTCTTTGTGTTCAAGTGTGAGTATCACTTACCTGAATCACACCTCCCAAGAAGGAAACTGCTACAGCAACGTGGATCCTTTGCATTTCAAAGTCAGATAGGCCCAGCACGCTTGTGTTACTCTGTGTGGTGAGATTCTGGATGTTCTGAGGGACAATCCGTTCCACGGCATTGGCTGATATCAAAGATGTCAAGGCAAAGGTGCCTGAAACCAAGTGGTGTGGGGAGTCTTCTGTTAGTAATTCAGTTAAAAGACTCAACAAAAATTGTGGGATTCTGTCATTAAAGTTGAAGCTACATTGTGAAACCAAACAAATCTGTTAGAAACACTTTCCTTTCCTCTGTGCCTTTGCTTCTCCACTCTTCACCTCTCTCCATGGATGATAGAGAAACTTACCTCCACATATGCTTATTCATTCAACCTACAGCCACTCATCTATTTGCTATTCTCGCCTGGCTCAGACATTTTCCCACCTCTCTGCAGACTGGCATAAAGAATGTCCTGGGACAGGAAATAAGATGACTGCCTGGATTTAAATTCAACTCTCAATTTACCAATAATGTAACCTAAAGCACATTACACCAGATATAAATGGTCTCATCCATAAAGTGGGAGTACTAATACCTACATTTCAGGGTCTAAGGGGAGTATAAATGAGATGATAGGTATGAAAACCTCAGTAAATTCAGCCTTTTCCCTGAAACGTTTGCTTCTTCATTCTACCTGTGCAAATCCTACTTGTTTTTCAAGGTCTGGCTCAAATCCCATATATAATAAGGATTCATCCCAGATCTTTCCAACTAGCCTTAATCTTTCCACCCTCTGTGGTCTCATAGCAGAGCATGTTTTTATTATCGTATAACAACATATTGTGGCCCATAAAATAATTAAACATAGCATTTCTGTCTACTGTTTTTAGATTAGGCTTGGTGGTATTCCCCAAGAATTGCCATGGCCTTGCAAATGTATGGGACGATTTTCAGTGTGTTCCCCTGTTCCTGCCAAGAGTTCTGAAGCCTTCATCTTGGCACAGCATGCCTGAGAATGCAGCCTTGTGAACATGGAAATGCTGATTCTCTCAAAGAAGGGTTGGCGAATTTGGGTTATAGAAACAAACTGCAGCATTGTGCAAACATTTACTCTCATTACTTCAAGATCTTACTTTGCTTCAGGTCACAAGTGAGACTTCGTGAAAAGGGCCTGTTCAACATGTAAACATCCCAACACAAACCATGCAGAAAGCAGCATAAGGCAAGACAGACATGAGTCAAACAGAAACAGGTCTCATTGGAAATTCAACACAGCCAATCCTTGGTTTTACTAGATAAGAGAGGCGGTACCTGCTATGGATTCAGAAAAACACGATGATTGTGGCCTCCAAAAAACTTGGCCTAAAATCCCAGAACTGTCACCTCAATCTTTTTGTCTATTAACAGCATTCCTCACCCAATGGG
This sequence comes from Colobus angolensis palliatus, assembly GCF_000951035.1. Lineage (NCBI taxonomy): Eukaryota > Metazoa > Chordata > Mammalia > Primates > Cercopithecidae > Colobus > Colobus angolensis. Next base: position 5,840,014 of record NW_012114710.1, read on the forward strand.
ATTGTTATGAGGCTTAAATAATGTAATATAGCACACATCACAGAAGATGACATGTAGTTAACCCCTGATAAATGGTAGCTATTCACATAATTATTAATAAGACTAAAGTCAGCATGCTCTGTTATAGTCTATCATTGTATGCTTTTCTCTGTTCCATAGAGTTGGTGGTATATAAATACAGACAACAGATTGAATAACATTCTCTTGATGAGATAAGTCATTCTCAATAAATCATCAATAAATCATGACCACTGTCCTTATCATAAAGTACTCAATTAAGAGTACATCAAGAAACTAATGCAATACACCTGATTTTTAGAAATAAGATTCTAGCACCCAGGATGGGAAATACCAAGTAGAGAACATTCACCATAGAATCTGGTCTTGATAGGACATATTTCTGAGAGTATGTTACAACACGATACTCCAGAGATCAAATCAGATACTTCTGAGAGTAAAGGAGTTTGTCTTTTGGTGTTTAAATCTCCTAGAGCACACAGCAAAATGTTTTGTACAAAAGCCACTGAACAAATGACTACAGAATTTTTAAAAAACATACAGACGAGTTAACTTTTTATTTTAGACCTGTTTTTCCTGGGATTTGGAGGAAGATGGGAGGGAATCAAATGGTAAAAGAGAAAGCCATCTAAAAGGCTTTGTTAGGCGAACAAAAGGAAGCTTCATCTGAGTGTGGGTCAATTTCAAGAACATCTCCAGACAGAGGACTTGCCAGCAATGGATACAGCAATGGCAAGGACACGTCTACACCAGTATGGACATGGGAGTACTGCCTCTTCAGCAAGGATAATGCTTTGCTGTTCCTGAGGTAGTGAAGGACAATCAAGGGAAGTGGGACTGCCAGTGAATATGTGTGGCTGTTGTGGATGACATTCTATATTATCTATTTATAGGTCTCCCCTTTGTCTTTGTCTCCTCCCTACTAATTCTCTATTCTTGCCTCATTTGCTCAACTTTTTACCCTGGTTAGGCTTGCAGCCTATTAGTGGTACCCTTATATACCACTACTTCTACCTGATAGCTCAATAGTGCTGTGGGTCACAGGGTCTCATAGGAAGTGACTATGAGCCCTAGAGTTAAACAGACCCAAGTTTGAATCCCAGTTCTACTTAATATGAACCTGTGATCCTGGTCAAGTTACCCAACTTCTCTCAGCTTCCTTATTTGTAAAATGATGATAAAATAGCTAGTTACAAAATTTTGGTAGAGAATAAATGAGATTTCATATTTTAAAAAACACTACCTCAAGTCCTATCATATTGTAATCCATCAGTAAATAATTATTTTTTTCTTCTGAAAAGTACCTTATACAGTCTTCACAATAGCCTCTCTAAATTGTTAAACTTTGCTCTTTAAATAAATTTCTCGAATTTAGAGAAAGTTTAAGATTATCCTACTAATTGTCACATATTGGTTCTCTACAGTAATGCTGTTTTCATTGGATTAATACCCAGGTTTTTGACTGCTGTGTATTTATTCCAATATATGTTCTTTGCAAGCCACAAAAAGTAATCAACAGATTTATTCCTTTTTAAAAAAAAAACTATTTTACATTAAAATAAGGAAGTTCACATTGTTGAGCAAAACAGCATGTTTCACATCTTTATACTCTGATTTTATGAATAGTTTACTTTTAAAGATGTCTCTAACATAATTTATTATTGTATTTAGTAAGTCAGCATTGCATTCCAGCCACCTAAATTGAAGGCAAAATCCCAAATAAAGCGATTCTTCTTCAAGAAAGTGACATCAATATGTTAATAATACTGTGGAAGTGGGATGCATATGCATCAAAATTAAATTATTTAAAAGAGAAGTATGTTCTGTATATTAATTTGCAGGAACTTATTGGTGACACTTAGTCCATATGTCCAATATTAAAGGGAGGTCAAAAAATAATTAGTTTGTCTATTTTCCCTGATGTATATATGTTGCAAAATAAGGGAAAATTATCATTTATTTTTTAGTGACCCAAATAATCCTAAATACTGGGATAAAAAACAAATAAAAAAGTCTAACTGGCTGTCTTTGGTGAAGTACAAATGCAGAAATAAAATGTCTTTAGCATTTATTGTGTCATAGCCCATTCGACTTAACAGAAGAGAAATCAGAATTAGTCTCCGGCTTTAATGTTGAATGACTACATTTAAGGCTGTAAATTTTGTATATTTTGAAATGCATATTATTTATCAAGTAGATTATAAGATTCTGATAGCTGTTCATAATTGGTTACATACAGACTCTTATGTAAATGGTAATTTCAAAATAATGCATGAAATATCTATAAAATGTTTACAGTGATTTCTTAGGACGTCGAACATTTTGTGTAAGTGTGTATTTAAGTATGTTCAAATTGTGTATTTTTGTTTTCTTAAAGCAATTACACTGTATTGGACAAACTTGTTTTGCCTTTTTCTTTTATCTTGGGTTTCATGGAGAAAATGTTTTTAGAGGTCAGTATTAAAACAATCTTTTTTATTGCTAAGAATATATATTTAAATGTTTTCAAAAATGAAAACAAATCGTTAGGAAATTAGGGAACAAGATAATTGAAAAAATAGGCTTTAATAATTTATAATTAGTTATTGTGCTTTTCTCTTTTTTGCATCAATACAAAAGAAAAGCTTATTCTTGAACAGTGGGTTGTAAAGTTAAAAGCTTGTGCTTTAGATTTGGTCACACCTGGGTTGTAATCCATGCACCTATGACTTTTAATCTGTGATCTTACAGAAACTTTCTGAATTTTAGTGTTTTCTTTTCATCTGCAATGTAAAGGTAATAATCTCTATTTAAAAGACTTCTGCTAGAACAAAACAAAATAACATATGTAAAGCTCTTAATAAAGCACCTAATAAATAGAACATCCACGGTTCTCAAACTTAAATATATCTATATACACAAATATGCATAAACATATAAATACATATAGATACTATAACATGTTACCTACAGATTACATGTATAAATAAAACAGAAATCTTATGAAAATGCTGACTCTGATTCAGTAGGCCTGGCATGGAAATAAAGGCTTTGCACTTTTAACAAGCTCCCACATAATGCTGAACCTACTGGTTCATGAGGCACACTTTAGGCAGCAGTGTTGTAAGTGATTGATAAATGTTGGTCCTTCCTTCGAAACAAAATTAATTGATCTACAAAGCCAAATCTACATAAATAAAATGTTATGTGAACAGAAAATATATGTATCAATGTGGTAGGCAGAATTATGACCTCTCAAATATGTTCACATCTTAATCCCCAGAACTTCTGTATGTGTTATGCCATATGGTAAGAGAGAATCAACATTGCAGATAAAATTAAAGTTGCTAAGCAGCTAATCTTAAAATAAGAAGAGCATCCTGGATTATGCAGGTGTGCCCAATGTAATCACAAGGGTCCTTTAAACATGGAAAATGGAGGCAAAAGATCAGAGTCAAAGAGAATTTGAAGATGCAATACTGCTGGCTTTGAAGATGGTTGAATGGTCCATGAGCCAAAGAATGCAAGGAGCCTCTAGAAACTAGAGAAGTCAAGAAAATGGATTGCCCTTGAGCCCCCAAGAAAGAAACGCAGCCCTGCTGACCCCTTAGTTTTAACCCTGTGAATATCATTTCAGTCTTCCGAGCTCCAAACTGTAGAATAATACCTGTATTTTGTTTTAAAGACCAAACTTACAGTAATCTGTTACAGCAGCAACAGGAAACTGACACAATCAATAATGCAAATTGACCATTGAAGAAATGGTCATGAAATGTTATTACTCAGAGGCTGAGATCACATAATCCCCAAATAAATAGAAATGTCTCTATAGATATTTCTAGTTAAAATTATTTTATGATTTCCTTAATAGTTAAGACTAAGATACCATTTTGTAATAGTAATAGCTAACTTTATTAAATCTTATTATGTAGCAAGTACTAAATTAGACACTGTATATCAATTATCTAGCTCTTACTAGTAATCATTAGAATTTGGAAGGCAATTTTACTATCAAGAAAGCTGCAATGGAGCTTAAATTTTTGCCTAAGACCATGTAAATAGCAAACAACAAATAAGGCATATACCCAGGTTTATCTAATACCAAATCACCATTCATATTTTATTTGGTAATATAGAGGTAGGTAAGGTAAAAGTTATACAAAGTAAACAGCATTGTATAAACTAGCCTGGAGTAAACCTAAAATATCATCATTTAGTCTACATATCAAATACCTGTAAAATATTTTTCACTGTTTTTTGAGTAGCTACATTTTATGTAGTCTTGTATTTTCTCCCAAGTGCTTACTTTCTCTCATTTCATTGTGAATTCATAACATTTCCCTTCTTATTTTCATTTTTATTTATTTATTTTTTTGAGACAGAGTCTTACTCTGTCACTCAGGCTGGAGTGCAGTGGCGCTATCTCAGTTCACTGCAACCTCTGCCTCCTAAGTTCAAGTGGTTCTCCTGCCTCAGCCTCCCGAGTAGCTGGGACTACAGGCACGTACTACCATGCCCCATTTCCCTTCTTTTGTGGAATCTTTGCAACTCAAAAATGCAAAGAATCCTTAGCAATAACCTTGGCTATACAGTAATATAGCAATAAACCACAGGGTATATTGACTATCTGATATACCCTGTATGGAGAGTAAATATCTTGCTCTAATATTTGCTGAGGTTTTCAGCAGTGATGTTAACACTGCTAAGGAGATGTAATCAGTAATAATCACTAAGTCTTTTGCGAGTAATATTAGAAACATAAACATAGGAATTATTACCTGTGGCAACATGACGTCCCATTCCAAATATGGCATAAATTATGGCAGGAAACAGAGACCCATATAAACCAAACACTGGGTGCACAGATGAGAGAACAGCAAAGGCCAATCCTGTGAAGAAGACTAGGGTAATTAGAACCACCTTATAACCCCAAGACACAGTCTGTTACACAATAGAATAGGTGTTAGTTTACTTACAGACAAAATGAATCATACTTTATTCTACTTGCTCAACAAGAGACTAGCATTATTGCCCTAAATAAAAGAAAATTCACTCCTTAATTCATTTTTGTAATTCCAAAAACCATTATTTTTGGACGAATGTTTTTTCCTTTGATTGCAGAGGTGTCTACAAAAAAAAAAAAAAAAAAAAAAAAACCAGTGGTTCAGAGTGTCTTGCTGTTAAATGGTAGGTTTGACAGTAACATTGTAAAATATCTCCAGGCACATTAAAATTTTAGAAGCATTTCACATATATAATTTTATTTACACAATAGCATCTGTAAGTAGGCGAGACTAGAAGCTTTACTCCTGACAGATGAGAAGCCTGAAATGGAATGGGAACTAGGGCTGGAAAAAAATGGATGCATACTCAACATTGGCTGTTTGGCCAGATGCACAGCCAGCCTGGGACTGTGTGTCACAGAGGTAGGGCTGATGCATAAACTCATGTGCTTCCCAACTAACTGGATCTTGGCTTATATTTCAGGTACAGTGTCTGAGTGGAAAAAGAAATAAATTTTTCTTATTCAAGGAGTAAGAAATAATTCACAACTGTTCATTTTGATTCCTTGTAGATACTATAGCCTACAGAGTTGTTATGAAACATGCACATAGAAAATGTTCTTAGACATGTCTAAATGACCATTAATGGCTTAAATGTGACCAAAATATCTATGAGTATGGGTTCATAAAATTACCTGGATTGTGGCTGGTCCTTGGAACGACAAATTCATTCAAATGTTTCAGTTAAATTGGGCATAAAGGACTTTACATATTACAAAGGCACTCGAGAATGGAGGCGGCATTAGATTCTGGAGTCTCTGAATATGAGGTCGGGTAATTACTCACACCATAAATCCTGGCTGTCTGATTCTAATATCAATAATTTTTATTGTTGAACTTTTACCATTTTTAAATTAAATGAAATTCCCTTCTTAATAAGCTCTGTAGTTATCTTTCAGATATTTTTCAAGCAGTAGAAGCTATTTTTGCTGCATTTAAAATATATGAAAAGTCAACAAATGACCACTCCTTTCTTCTTTTTAAAAACCATCTGGGTTGCTTGTTTGCTGGTAATGTATTCCTACAGGCTTGTGAAAATATGATAAAAGTGATTATAGAAGAGTCAGTGGCAGAGGCTGTTCTAGAATTTCATAAAGGCACAGTGAGAAGTAGAAAGGATGGTGTTAAGGGGCAGGTCTTGAAGATATGTTAGCATTGGCAGGCTAAATATTCCCCATCTCTACCAAAAAGCACCTTTTGGTATTTTTAGTGCAAGCAACTTTGTAAAATATACTGTTTACATCAGTCATATGAAAAGCTAGAAAACAACTTTTTCTCATCCATTTTTCAGAATAAGTTACGTGATAAAAAGTTATCTATGAAGATACATAAATGCAGAGTGTTCCTGAGTAACAAAAAAAATGTAGCCCACATTTTACAAGATCACACAGATCGACTAAATCAGTAGTGGGGAAGAAAGGCATATTGAACAAAAGCTCCTGGATTAATCATATGGTCACTACATTCTGGTAACTGTGGTCAATACTGACAGGATCAAAATTGTTCAGAGGTAGACCCATTTGGCTGCTCTGTTTGCAACAGGTAAATGTAACATAAAGTTGGAAGCAGCTGGATCCTCTTATCTTACCCTGTGAATAGCGTGAATAGCTACCTCCTGTTTTTCTGCCTACCTTATTACAATAACACTCATCTCTCTCTGTGTTTATCCCAAATAAAATCCATAACAAACTTAGTTTAAAAAACTGGATTTTCCCAGAGCTCATGTTTCTATCAAAATAAAATGGAAATAATCATGTAAAATATATTTAATTTTTCAACGATCTCTAGACCTGTAAATTAAATACAAAATATCATGTCAGGAGATTCTACTAGAACAACATCTAAGATGAGAAATCATGTAGACATTTCCTTTATCTCGTATTACACAGATATTGAGCTTTTACTTTAAACAACAATATCATTCACCCTGAATGTAAATCTGCTTCTCTGTTAATGTGTCAATGAACAATGGCCAAAACACAGGAGGAATGAACTAATTCAGATATACAGCACTGTAAAACATCAAGTATCCTTTCCACAAATAAGAACTACAAGGCCCAAGACCATCCCCCACAGAAGTACCTCAAAAAAAGGAGAGACAGCTGGATAAAGTTTCCTTTTTCTGATTCATTTATTATGCTGGTTCATAATATAAACTGGATACCTAGTCTCTCTCATACATGCACACGTGCACACACATCCACACACACTCACACAAGCTAAAATATGTTAAGTCCCCCCAAAATAGTGAATATCTTAATACGTCGCTAACAAATTAGCAGAATTATCTCTACTTTCTCTGTAATGAAACATGGCATTCAATTCAAATAAGAGCAAAATTACAACTCTCTAATGCTATTATTTTGGGGAAAAATACTGCAAATGCTGACAGATACTTTTGTAACTTAATCTAATTTAGATAAGAGCAAAAGCAACAAAAACAAAAGTATCAAGGAATAGACGCAGTGTTAGGCTAAATTGTCCCAAAAGAGGATGGTTGAGGGGATGGATGAAATCTTTAGATGGCTGATTATTTTTAGAGGGACAATTATTTAATGGTAGTGTAAGGCTGATACAGTCACAAAAGGATGGTCATGAGAAGACTTTGAAATATGTAATTTTTAGGAAAACATACTTTGTAGGTATGATAATGGTTATAGGAGAAGAGATTCTAGATTCCCATATCAAAATCACCAGTAGTCTCAGGGTTTGTGAACACTACCAATCTTTAAAGAAGCCCTTTGTGTGAAGCTGAACATTTGCCACCAGTATGCCTTGTCCCTCCAACCCACGCTGTGCTGAGATTGGCTTCCCTAGGCACAGTGCCTGACCCCAGACCAAGAAGGACCATGAAAGCAGGTAAGTAGCTCAATCTCCGGCTCTGCTCCTATTATAATCTTTTGAGTAAGATCACTAGAAAGTGACTCAATCACTAGTGATGAGAAAGGGAACTACTTATCACAGAGAAGATTTCGATATTAAGATTCAGATTTTTATTTCAGTTTCAGACTAGTTTATTTATATTTACATGACATTATAGCAAGTGTTCAGAAAACCAAAGAAACACATATGGAGTTTAGAAGTTGAGTAATGTATCCAAAGTTACAAATTGGTGCTAGAATTACACATAGAAAACCCCTCTATTAGATACTCTATGTTTTGTTGGCCTAGCAGCCTTACCTTTTTATTGTAAGGTCAGACGGCTAGGACTTAGAAGCACTAAGATATGAATACAAGACCAACAATATTTTATAGACTATAGCCATTGGTTATGGAGCTTCAAATATGACCCAGAAAATTAGAGCTAACACAACTCAGTGGGGTAGCTCTTACAGTAGAATTTACTGCCCCAGAAATGTTGTCCTCTTCATTAAGCACATTCGAGTGCTGTTATGGGTTCAATTGTGTTCCCCTAAAATTTATATGTTGAACTCCTGACCACCATTACCTCAGAATGTGATCTTATTTGGAAAAAGGTCATATCTTACATAATTAGTTAAGATGAGCTCATCATGGAATAGGGTAGAACCCTAATGCAATATGACTGGTGTCCCTATAAAAGAAGACCAAGTGAAGAGACATGCAAGCACACAGGAAGAACATCATGTGACAATCAAGGCATGTGAATGCCATGTGAAGATGAAGGCACGTGAACGCCATGTGAAGATGAAGGCAAGTAAATGCCACGTGATGATGAAGGCGTGTGAATGCTACAAGACGATTAAGGCGTGTGAAGGCCACATGATGACGAAGGCAAGTGAATGCCACGTGACGATGAAGGTGTGTGACTGCCACATGACGATGAAGGCATGTGAAGGCCATGTGAAGATGAAGGCAAGCGAATGCCATGTGAAGATGAAGGCATGTGAATGTCACATGATGACGAAGGCATGTGAACACCATGTGACGATGAAGTCGTGTGAATGCCACGTGAAGATGAAGGCGTGTGAACATCATGTGAAGATTGAGGTGCTGTTTCCAGATGCAAAAGAATGTGAAAGCTTGCCAGCAAACCACCAGAAGCTAGAGAAGATGCATGGAACAGATTCTCCCCTCATGGCCTTTGGAAGAAACCAAACCTGTTGACACCTTAATTTTGGGCTTCTAGCCTCAAGAATAAGTTCCTGTGGTATAAGAAACCCTGTTTGTGGTACTTTATTATGATCACCCTACACACACTACACAACTAATTTAGGTGACAATTTTTAGAGGGAGACAGAAAGTAAGAGGTCATTTGAAGCTGGTGAGTTCAACCTTCCTTTCCGCACAGGATCAAATCACTTGTTCTTAATAAATATTAAATAATATTACAACTTTTGTACTTCTAATTCATAATCCCTGAATCTCTATAATATCATTTAAATTTTGTATTAGGAATCATCAAAAGTAGCACCTAAGAAATTTAGTTTCTAAAGAAGGCTATGAGGTTATGTTGCTAAAGGTAAAGATAGTCTTTTAAGGAACTGCTTGCTTAATACTCAGATGTAAGAGTTAAAGTTTCATCCAATCTCTGCTATACATGGTACCACCATTAGAAATTGTGTTCACAGATTCTCAAGGCAATATTCTCAGGACTCAGTATGTATAACTTTAAGGAGATGGAGCCTGTTTACTGTCTAAAAACAAATGTGAGTAAAGATAGGCCAATCATATTTGGAACTGTGGTTAGTCTTTTAAAGCTTTGTAGAATTAAGTTTCCACCAAAAGAAACACACTTTAATTGTTTCATTGGTCTCTCCTATTTCTGGTACACAAGAAAGAAAATATTTGCAAAATATCAAGATGACTGACTAGGCTGACTAGCTTATGTAAAACCCTAAATGCTCCTTCCGTCTACTCGCAGTCTGCTTCTAACCAGAGTTGCTGTTAGGGTGTTCACTGCATTTTTGGGGAATAAGAAAACTGTGCCTCTTCCCAGATGATCTAATTCACCTTATTTGTGACCAATGACTGAGAAACTACCACTCAGAAAAACAATGGTAAATTTCCCCTATCTTCTACAAAAATGGAAAACTAAGTATCTTCTACAAAAATGGAAAACTTTTAGTTTGGCTAGTTTCTATCTATATGTATCTATCTATATACATATATACATATATTTCTCAAAATCATGTTAAAAGACTGTATCATTTTTTTAAGTTGCCAAACCAAAACCAAGCAATGCTTTTTAGTTAATTCTAAATGTTGGATTCACGGATGGATTACTGCATTTGGCAATAGTAGAAAAGGAACTCTAGGATTTGAGAAATTTGTTTTAAAAGCAAAGCCAAAATTCTTGGCCTAATAAGTCTTACCACTTGATAATTCACAGTATTATCCAAATAACACTGCCTCAGTAAAGATATTTCATATGAATAAAAGCCAGTCAATGACAAAAGCTTAAGTATTTCTTATAAATACCTGAGAGTTGGGAGTGGAGACGGCAGAGTGATGTCTTCAATATTGAGCTTCAGAGGTATTTTTGCTTGCATTTAAAAACTTAAGCCTAGAATGGCTAAGGAGAAAAGCACTTTAAAGTTCTCATTACAAAGAATAAAGGCTAAGTACCAATAATTTCCATGAGAGAAAGAGTAAGAGTTACAAATTTGGAGAAAATACCAAGAAGACCCAAAGAAAAGAAATGAAAGATTAAATCCTGTGCTACATTCATTGATCACCAAATTAAGGTCCTGATGACTAGCCTTTTCAATGAAAATGAAAGGGTGTCTTTTATGAACAAGAGGAATGGAAAAGAAGGGGAACCAGAGGCACTTTTCTAGATAACAATTAGAAAATAGGAATAGCTACCTCAGGAAATGTGAAGACATCGTAAGAGTTCTGTTCTCTCTCTCCCTATCCCTCTCTTCCTTCCCCATTGTTCGCTTCCCCCTCTCTCCCTTCCTGGACTTCTCCCCTTCTCTTTCTGCATTTTTAAGTTTATCTCATATATTCTCTGGCTCTGAAAAAGTTGGTGGAAATATCTTGAATCCCTTAACACTAGGAGAGTAGATAGATAAAAATCTTGAGTCAGATACCTTTCTTCTAAAATTTGAGTTTTCCTTACACAAAAGTTCTAGAATGTTTTTAACTCACATTTATGGTTTCATGGAAGCATGAATGATTTTTTAAATTTTTTTTGCTACTAAAAATAACTAAACAATAAACGGGGAATGAATGACTGGATCCCAAGTAGTCTTACAAAAAGGAGCAATGCTTATGCTGAGTGCTGAATGAGGAGTAACAGATGAACAAAAAACATGAGGAGTAGATGCCTGAGAAGGAGATAAATTTAGGTAGAAGAAATGTTTTCAAAGGCACAACATTCTGAAAATGTTTGCTTAGCTCACCTGGGATGTAAAGCCATTTGGTATGCTCAGCAAAAGGGACACATGTGACAAAGTGCCAGGAGATGAAATTAGATGGTAAAGAGTCTTCAGTATTAAGTGGTAAGAACTTACCTGAGATTCAGGGTGATAGGAGCTGGAATCTACAAGACCCTCTGTTTCCTCCAACTTCCTCTGTGTTGTAACACAACAATCAGGTTAGAATTGGCAGGACCCGGAAGGAGCATCTGAAGTCAAAGTTGATGCCACAATCACAAGCGCTTAGCTGCATTCTCTTTGGTGCCAGAGGAAATCCAACACACCTAGTGACAGACGAAAGAGCTTGTGCCTCCTCAAGAGCTGAGCAAAATCTAGAATTTTGCCACTGATTGGGGAGAAAGGAGGAGGATTTTGGCCAGCAAAAGCATAGAAGTTTCCTAAGAGAACTGCTGTCTCATCAGCCTGCTGTGGCCTGGGAGGGGTCATTCCATCCTGTGGCTCTAGAGAAGAACTGCAGCAGCACGTAGAACTTCCATAGTCAGAGAAGCCTTGTACTCAATCCTAGAAATATCTTCTCAAACCTCAGCTGATCAGCCTCTGCCCACAAAGACAGAATCTGCATTCCCTTGAACAGCTTCTTATTCATTCCTGCTTGAGACAGCCTAATGGCTAGGTTGATGTAGGTGCTGAGAGAACACATACCCTGATTAGAACTAACTTAAGTGGTTGGTTCTATTTTGGTTCTCAAAATAACCAAAAGTAGGAGACTAAATTGAATCTAAGAGTGACTACACATGAATGAAAAATGATGGCCTCAGATAGCTGAGAAGTTGAAAAAAGTAATCATGTGCAAATTTTACCTCAATAAGTGTGACTAAAAAAATAAGAACTCCCAAAGAGATATCAGCGAGCAAATACCAGCAAAAGATGTACAACTTTCCAATATAAAATATCAACAAACAGCTGAAAGGTATGCTTAATATTCTGAAAAGCAAAATACTACTATCATTGTGGCTGGAGAGATGCAGTCTCTGATTAGGCCAGAGTCACTTCCTATCCCTCATGGCAGATAATGTTGGCTTATAGGAACCAATGGCCCGAGAGTGGGAGGGGGATGATTCTCCAAGATACCAGAAGAAGAAAGAACAGATATGGGTAAGAAACACCTCCACATACATATATACCTTGATCCAGTGGCTTGGGAAACTGTCTCATATCCTATAAGAATGCATACCTAATATTGTGAATTTAAAATAGTTTTTGTGCTGGTTGAACATGAAAATTCAGGCAGCCTTTTGTATTTGCTGGCAATTGGTTCCAGGACACCCCGGGACACCAAAATCTGCAGATTTTCAAGTCACTTATAGAAAATGGCATAATATAGCCAGTCCTCCATATTCCGGCGTTTTGATGCTTATGGATATGGAGGGCTGACTGTAATCTCAATACCTGTATCAATATAAAGATCATTAGACACACTTCTGCACAAATGTACTATGGAATATTATACAGCTCTTTAAAAGGCTAAGAACTACACCCATTAACTGGGAGACAAGTCCATTATACATGGTTGCACATGAAAAAAAAAGTCTCAGACTTATGTTTTGTATGATACTCTTATGTAAAAATCTAAAAAGAGGGCTACTGGTGTTTTTTTATGTATCTTTGAATCTTTATCACTTTGTAAAATGAGTTCATAAAACCTATGCAATTTAAACATTTTTGATTAAGACTTTTTAAAGCAATCTGGATATTATCCTGAATTTTAAGGAAGTTATTAGGGAATTTTTTTCTAATGGGAGAAATTGTGATGAAGTTTACTTTTAGGTGATCACTACGGAAGTTATATGGAAGAAATACAAGATTGACAGAAAGAGCAGTTAGGAAACTACCACAGATATTCAGGTTGTGGCAGTGAAGACAGGGACAGCATTTCCCAAAGAAATATAGCTCATCATATATAAATAGGTGTTACATACACATATTTTAAAAACTAATCAGTTTCACTGCCTGAGGCTTGAGCACAGAACACTTTCTTTCTGGAATACACCACAGGGCCAAAGGTGCCTGACTGGATCCAAAGTACTGAATTAGGTCATGTGAAGAGACAGATGAAAAGAAGGAAAAATAAACTAATGGGAATTGCCAGATGCAGAGAAAAAAAAGTAGGGGAAAAGAGCATAAAGAAAGCCATGGCCAAGAATCTGTGGTAATTCCACTGAAATGGCACTCCTGGCAAATAACAGAAATGTCCTTTGAATTTGACAAGAGAGAGACTAATGGTGGCCTTGGAAAGAGTGCTTCCTGGGGAATAGAGGATGTGGGGAACAAGGAGCAAATGGATCTTGGTGGAAGGAGAAGAGGCAGAAAATATGAATTCATCTTTGAAAAGTACCGTTTGGAAGAGGAGAGAAAGGCTTTGTGCTAAATGGGGACATGAGATCAAGAAAAGTTGAGTTTGTTTTCTTACAAGTTTTGAGATAGGAGAAACTTGAGTCAAGGCATAGATCCAGGTTTTGTGAGTCCTAAATCTGACATATGTTGGGAGGCTTCCCACAGGAAAGATAAAATTGCACATAGAATTAATTACCTTCCACATAAAATGTGAAACTATAAAACAACTAGAAGAAAATATTGTGGAAAACCTCCATGACATTGGTCTGGGCACTGATTTATTTTTTATATGATGCCAAAAGCCCAGGCAACAAAAGAAAAAATAGACTAATGGGATTACATCAAACTAAAAAGCTTCTGCACAGTAAAGGAAAAGAGTGAAGAGACAAACTACAGAATGGGATAAAATACTTGCCAACCATACATCCAATGAAAGGTTAATATCCAAAATATGTAAGGAACTCAAACAACTCAAGAGCAAGAAAATAAGTAACATGATTTTTTTAAATGGGCAAAAGACCTTAATAGAAGTGTCTCAGAAGAAGACATACAAAGGGCCAATAGGTATACTAAAAATAAAAAATAGGGGCGGAGCAAGATGGCCGAATAGGAACAGCTCCAGTCTCCAACTCCCAGCGCGAAGGACACAGAAGACCGGTGATTTCTGCATT
>NW_012114710.1:5860690-5904588 GCF_000951035.1 Colobus angolensis palliatus
ACATGGCACAAGTATACATATGTAACAAACCTGCACGTTATGCACATGTACCCTAGAACTTAAAGTATAATAAAAAATAAAAATAAAAAAAATAAAAAATAACAACACTAATCATTAGGGAAATACAAATTAAAATCACAATGTGATATAACCTCACCTCAGTTAGAATGGCTATTACCAAAAAGACAAAAGGTACTAAGTGTTGATGAGGATATGAAGAAAAGGAAAGCCATGTATACTGTTGGTGGAAATTAGTATAGTCATTATGGAAAACAGTATGGAGGTTACTCAAAAAGTTAAAAATAGAACTTTCGTATGATTCAGCAATTCCACTACTGGGCATATATCCAAAGAAAAGGAAATCAGTATATCAAAAAGATACCTGCACTCCCACATTCATTGCAGCACTATTCACAATAGCCAAGATAGGGAATCAACCTAAGTGTCCATCAAAGGATAACTGGATTTTTTTTTGATGTGGTGTATATATATATATACACTATGAAATACTGTTAAGCCTTAAAATAAGGGGGTCCTATCATTTGTGACATTGTAGATGAATTTGAAGTACATATTAAATGAAATAAGCCTGAAAGACAGAGAAAGACAATTACCACCTAATCTTACTCATACAGGGAATCTAAAGAAGCTTAACTAATAGAAAGAGTGAAATGATAGTTACCAGAAGCTGATGGGGGTCAGGGTTTGGAGGAGAATTGGAGATATGTTGATCAAAAAGCAAAAAATTTCAGTTAGGAGAAATAAGTTCAAAAGACCTATGTACACCACGGTGACTATAGTTAATAACAATATATTTCATACTTGAAAATTGCTAAGAGAATAGATTTTAAGTGTTCTCACAACAAAAAAGTGTGAGATAATGTATGTGTTAATTAGCTTGATTTAGTCATTTCATAATGCATACATATATCAAAACATCATGTTGTACTTCATAAGCATATATATTTTTTGTCAATTAAAAAATAATAAAATTCATTAAAAAGGCAAATATTGATTTAGAATGAGAAATCACACCAAATTATAAATTATAAGAAGCTGACAAATTCCATGATCCAGAAAAAAATAACATCTTTGTATTAATTTCATGATATACTTCTATAATACTTCTACTCTATGATACCTCTGTATACATATATAGTATATACTTCTATATATTATGATTTTAGGCTGTATAGTCTTTGAACACTTCTACATATGACAATGATTTGTGTAATATTTTCTATAGAGAGAATAAAAAGATAATTTTGGCTTTCCTCTTGTATGTCAGACATCTCTTATGCATCAATTCAAATGTTCTTGGCCTCACCTGTCTCTTGTAGTTCTGCAAGAGCTCTGTCTGACTTCCTGTGATGCAATCTGATGGGTCCTTTTTTTTCTAGAGCCCTGGGGCTTCCCTGTTGACACCTGCTCTGGGATTCTGTTAATGCCCAGACTCATGCATGCCAACTCAGAGGAGCACCCAAGGAATAAAACTTTGAGCAATAAGAGAGTGAGCTGGAGAATAAATGTTTCCACTTCCCCTGTCCCCCGGCCACTGAAAGATGGTCTAGAAGTGACATTGATAGCTTTGTGGGGAGCATGGTTCCAATGATATAGCAGTCAGCCACTCTCGGAGGTAGTCAGCTCTGTAACAAGCATCCTCTCATCTCTCCCTCCTGGTCCCTAGCTCCTGCCCGCTTGGTTTACACTCCCTAACGATATCTGGTAGCAGCACATAAACCCTGACTCAGTCACTAATTTGGGGGAGAATAAGCCTAAGATAGCACTATTTATTTAAGTTTGTTTTTTAACATTGATACATTAAAATATTTTATTTTAGTTTTGTACCAAGTTAATAATATCATGTGAAGTTTAAACTATAAAATTGAAAAAGCCTCCATAAAATTCTTGATAGCTGTAAAGTTTTAGGGAATTTTAAGTTTTCTTGTACAGAAACATAAATATTTGAATTGCAGACATTAACAAGTTTATTGACAATGTTCTTGTTATAGGGCCATATTATGAGTTCTGTTTTATGTCTATCGATGTCATATTTTGTGGCAACCTTTTCTTAGCCAGATCGTAAACATATTGCAGCCACTTTGATGCCACTGGACATAAGATGTGTGACCTAAATGAGGTTGAGTTGGTAAGAGATATTGTTCTCAATTTATGTTAAAATATCTTACTTCTAAAATTTTACAAAAATACATGAGCATGAAAAAATATTGACTTTGAAAGGAGCATATGCAAACTGGGATGCAGTATTGAACAGGGCAGATAATTAGCATGCAAATAGCAGTTTTATAGGTGAATTACCAAAGGCAGTGGGAGAATGATTAGCCTCCACTTGAGAGAGATGTTCAAGAGATAATGTCTTTGTATCAGAGAGTCAGGTTTTAAGAAAGACAAACAGGTAGAGATAATATTTTGTGAACATTTTGAAAGTGTGCAGTTTATTCCCAAAGAAAGAGGGATTCCTGAGGGTGCATTGGTAAAGGCTGGCAATGAAGAAATCACTGGAAGTCCAAACCAGGGAGAAGGACACACATCACAGTATTAGAAGGAAAGCAAGGGAAAAGAGGGCTCATTGAGAAAGGACTTGATTCCATGTCAAGAATTCTAAGGATGACAGGAACCAGAGGCATGCATGTGTATTGAAATGCAAATATACATGAAATATACCATTTATTTGTTTCTTCTTACCATTTTTACTTCAGAGTCTGAGACCCCTAGGTTAGGAAGAGAAAGTGACAGCAACAGTGGTTTCTGGTTTTCTGGGTCTCAATGTTAAATGGAAGAAAACCAAAAGTTTGTGGGATGTGGAAGGAAGCAGATGATAACATGAAGTGCATTTTAAAAGATCAGCAATTTATGGCTTTGTCTGAGATTGCTGGCCAAGGAATTATTTCTGCTTCAGCAAATTTTAACCCAAGTAGACAGAAGGACAGTCAAGTGTGAACCCTGATGAGAGTCCCAACATAGCTTCTAACCCCCATAGAGCCCAATTACTAGAGGAAGGAAAGGAGAATGGTCAGTTCAGGTCCAGTTCAGCACAGAAGGAAGAAATGATCTTGGCTACAAGGGGGCCTGATTTGGAGAAGAATTTTGATGAACACCATCTCCTACTCCTAGTATCTGCTAGAATTTTCACTGTAGTTATATTTAATGGAATGCAGGATTTATAAACAAAAGTGGGACCCATAGCACCACATAAAATCAATGACTTCTTTGAAAAGTAAAAAAATGTCAAATGAATGCAAGATAATACTAACAATAAAATAATATACAAATGCAATTTAGTAGTGAATTTGTTTTCTTAAACTAGATTTTGAAATGATATGAATTATTTTTTCAAGATCACTAATAAAAAATGGCAAGTCTTTCTTTTTGTAATTTCTATCTTTTGATATTTTAGTAGAAGAGATGTTATTTAGCTATATTCAAAATTGAGGGGGAAAAAGAAAGAAGCAATCCCTTGACCATAAAGTGACAGAATTATGTAAGTAAACATCAGACCATGCATGTGGGATGATATCACTTTTCAGATTGTGATTGTTTAATTAATTCAAAAATTGATTATATACAGCCATCATGCTCTGAAAGGGTTAATTTACTACTTAAAGATAATCCAATTATTTTCAGAGAAGATTAGTTAGCTCACAGGCTTCAAGAGGATAAGTGTACAATAGCAAACATTAAGGCCCACATGAAAATGAGGAAATACCAAGCAAGGGAAAAGGCACACAATACTAATCTCCGACTGTAAGCAAGACTGAGAGGCAATTGTCTGGTCAGACCAGTGCATACAGTCATGGTCCAGGACAGCACTCCCTTCTCACACAATTTATCCTTAGAGGAGGAAGTAGCTTGGACACCCAACATCATACCAAAGCAGTAATGATGTTTCTCTTTGCACAGTGCCATTCTCCAGCAATTCCCCCAAAGTTTAGGCACAATAAGCTAAAAGAGAATGATCATGGATCCACATGTATCATGTAAGCATAGAAAATATTCATTAAAATATTCTTTTAGGCCAGGTATGGTGGCTTACAACCATAGTCCCAGCTCTTGAGAGACCAAGGAGGGTGGATGACTTGAGCCCAGGGTTTCAAGACCAGCCTGAGCAATACAATGAGACCCTGTCTCTACAAAAAATTTTAAAGAAAAGAATCAGCGAAAGATGCATGCCTGTAATCCCAGCTACTCAGCAGACGGAAGTGGGAGGATCATTTGAGACTGGGAAGTCAAGACTGCAGCGAACTGTGAACATGCCTCTGCACTCCAACCTGGGCAACAAAGCAAGACACTGTCTCAAAAATAATAATAATAATCTTCTACTCAGTTATCGTGTAAGTGCTGGCTACATGCCCAGAGACCCAAAATTCTATATTCTGTGTTGTTATATATTACAATTATATATTCTATATATATTCAATATATAGAGAGTGAGTCTAAAATGCTAATTAAGCTACATGGCATATCTTCCCATGCTGTTTTGGATTTGTTTTCTTTTTCTGTTTCTATTTTTTAACTAGATAGATGAGGGTTAGGGAGATAAGGGAAGTGGAAGAGAGACAGAATATGTGTGCATTTATGCATAGAGTACCTGCAGATGTTAAATGGTATCTATCCAGTAACTGATCTCAGTGATATTTAGAAGTAAGTTTCAAAGTACCCATCCTTGGCAATTTTGAGATAAGAGAGTGCCCTTAAAAAGATGTCTAGAATTTGTCTAACCTAATTGTTTTTGAAAGATTTATTGCAAAGCTAATGTTCTCCACCTCCTTATCTTCTTACCTTCAGGCAGCAAAGCTAAATCTAGAAGTGTAGAAAATTCTAGAAATGTCTCGAATTAAGCACCTTGTATGCATAATTCACCTATTTATTTGCCAGGCACTGGAGATACATCAATTAACAACTCTGCTATGGTTTGAATGTTTGCTTCTTCCAAATTCATGCTGAAATTTAGTTATCAGTATAAGAGTATTAAGAGGTAAGACTTCTAAGAATTAAGTTGTCAGGGCTCCACTCTTGTGAATGGACTAATGCCATTATTGAGGGAGTGAGGTCACCATCTCTTGCACACACTCTTGCATTCACTGGTGCTCTCTATCTCTCTTTCTTCCTCTCTCTCTTTCTCATTCTCTTGCTCTCTGTTTCTCTCTCTCCCTCCTTGTCTGTCTACCACTATGTTATAAGACAGAAAGAAGGCCCTTGCCAGATGACAGCTGTTCAGCCTTGGACTTCCCAGTCTCCAGAACTATGAGCCAATAAATTTCTGTCCATTATAATTTATCCAGTCTCAGCATTTTATTATAGCAGCACAAAATTGACTAAGACAAATCCAAATAAAGATCTTTGTCTTTGTGGAGTTGATGTTTATAAATGTCATATCCTAGTTTATGTTCTAGTGGGGAATAGATGATAATAATAAGGTTACAATAATAGCATTTATTAAACATTTTCTTTGTACTAGATTCTGCCCTGAGCACCTTATATTCTCTCATTTGTTTTTCAAAGCAACTCTGTGTACTAGGTATTATTGTCCCTATTTTACATATTGGAATACTAAATCTTAGAGCAGCTGAAGAACTTGTTTGAGTGACACATTCAAAGTTCAAAACTGAGGTCTTTCTGACAGTTGTTCTTAATTATTTATAAAGCTCTTATGGTGTCTCCAAATCCATATTAAATTCTATGAGAGATATAAAGGGACATAAGATATGAATTACAAGGTCCTCAACTAACACAAAGTCTCATCTAACATTCAACAATTATATGTTCAATTTATAGGATAATTAATTTAACCAAAATTCAGAGAAAGTAGAAAATTATGAGAAACATAATCACAAAAAAGTGTTATTGGAAGATAAGACTCGAAGTGGGGGTTGAAGGATGAACAAACTTTCACAAATGAATGGCCTTTCCAAGTTGCCTGCCTTCCTGAAAGTCATGAAGTTATTTGGTTATAGCTGATTTTGTCACTAAGCATACTTTCCAGTGTTATATTCTTCTTAAATTTTACTCTTTGGGTTTCTAATCATTTATTTTTTCTGTCCTGAGAACTGTATGTCTCATATATACATTTTAAGTTTGCTACATTTGGCCCTGTCAACTATACCTTTATTTAAACTATCTCAGCACTTAGCTAACAGAGCACCCTGATATTCATAGACCATATCTTCTCCCCTCCCTCTTCTAGCTCTTACCACTCTTAAATGTCAGTGTTTCCGAGGTTGCTTCCATCCTAATTTCTCTTTCTATTCTACAAACTATCCATTATCTGATCCAATCCCATGCCATGACCACAATATACACATCTTTATGATATCCTTTCTAAGGTCTAGACCCAAATGGATAACAAGAGGTCCTATAGGCACTTACATAACAAATACAAAATGGAAATCATTTATTTTGGTCCCTCTCACCACCAACCCCTCCATAACAACAAAACAACATGCATTAAAAACAAAACAAAAACAACACTGGATGTTTTATTTATTTATGCTCTGTCTCAGAAAATGGCATCAACACCCATCCAGTCACCCAATTAAGAAACCTAGAAGTCATCAAAATAGTCTCTTTTTTTCACCCTTATATTACATAAAACACTGATCTAAACTTATCTATTCCATTTAATATGGATGGAATTTGTCCCTCTTTTCTATTCCTACTGCCACTATTTCTGCCTTTGTCTGGTCAGATAGCAATGCTTTATTTTCCAGAGATAATTTCTCCTAACTAGTCTCCCCTAACTAGCCTCTTGCCTCTTCCAAGCATGTAATGTAAGCTGCTGCCAGAGAAATTATTATAAAACACATGTCCCTCCATAGCCCTCCTTAAGATCCACCAATGGTTCTCCATCGCCTTCTAAAATCAACCCAAATTCTTTTTTTCTGTATCATACAAGCATTTTATGACCTAGATTATGTGAAATTCTCCAGTTTCAATTCACACCAAATTATATTACTAGAAAGTATTTAAACAAACTTTCTTTCTTCTTGTCACTGCATATGATTTTCCTCTGTTTATAGTGCCCTTCATCAGTGATACCTAGCACACTTTCATGTAGCCTTCAAGATCAGTTAAAAACATAATTTTCTCTTGAAACTTCTGCTGACTACTGACTTCATCCCCATTCCAGGAAGAGTTGATCATGCTTTTAAGGATATTAGTTCATGCTATATGTTCTTCATTTGCAGTACCTACCACAATGATTTTAATTGGTTGCTTTTGTGTCCAGGGGTCCATTTAGATTACAAACATCTATTATTAAGGACTATTATACTAAGAATTACTGCCATTTATCAGTAAACTATTGTATATCAAGCAAAGTACCATGGTCTCTTCCATGAAACCCAGGTGAACACAGAAAGGATTCTGAAAATTATATATTTACCTAGAGTAACAGATAATATGAGGAGAGAGGCAAAGGATCAAAAACAAAAGGAAGGTCCTGACTATAAGGTAGATGAAAGGGTAAGCAAGGCCAAGCAGTTATCATCAAGAAGACTGTGAATGAGACATAGAATGAAACTGAGAAGTTCATTATAGAGGCCAAGAACAACCCAACAGTTAAAGGCTAGTTTTTTAGGAGGTACTAAGCACAAAATCTTCTTGTAGATCCTGATACTCTTTCCGCATGAACACCCATAACTAGGTAAAGGTAGACAGGAATTATCCCCTGGCATGTTTCAGTGTTTTTGTGAAGGTCTAACTTTCTATAAGATTTCTCTAGACCACCTCCTAGCCTGGAAGCAGCAGAGGACAAGAATTTTCCTCCCCATATACTTTGGTTCTTTATCTCTAACTTTGCATTCAGATGAAGAAAGTATATAAGAAAATGGTGGTCTCCAAGTTGTCTAAGCTTAGTAAGAAGCAGTTAAAATAATATTTATCCATTTAACAAGCATTAGTAGAATTATCTACTATTTTCCAGCACTGTTCTAGCCACTTAGGATAAATCTTTTTTAAAAATAGGCTACAATCCCTGCTTTCATAGTGTATGCAAGAGAATATGCAGCATACAACAATAAACAATTGACACAAAATATATAAATTATTTAGAGCTATATAAAGGAAAAATCAGAGCAGAATAAAAGACATGAGGAAATTTTGGAGAGCATGGAAGGGAGGAAATGTGAAATAGAATGGTTGGGGTAGGCTCCAGTGAGAAAATAACATTTGGGCATTATCTTAAAGATGAGAAGTAGACATGCAATAACAGGAAAAGCTAGTAGCACAAAGCAAGATAAATTATAATACCTTAGTTATAGTGGACCGGGAAAACAGTCATTATGACTACAGCAGAGTTGAGTGGTTCAGATCTTGACAGAGAAGAGCCATATCAGATTTTCTTCTTGATGGTACTTGCAGACAGTGGTGCTGGTTAGCAGAAACCTTACCAAGATCCTTGGTACTTTAGAAACCTCTTGGATAACCAGTAATACAGTCCTATTTTAATCAACTACCAAGTTAAGATGATGCTGGCAAGTTCAGGGAGATCTTAAGGGTAAAGGTCCTAAAAACTAGGGAAAAGAACAATTTATTTGACCAAGGAAAAGAACTCAATTCATAGAAATTTGAATTTCTCAGAATGTTCGTAGTAACTTCCTCTGTAAAAAATATCCCTTAGAGAGACTCCTGAATCACTCAGTTTACCTATTTCACATGGTCAATGGCTACCAGAGATTGGTGGGTGGCAAGAATATTTGTTCATTGAGAGCTTTCAAATATAACCACCTGAGGCCTGAAACCCTGGCTGGATTTCTCACAAATCCCTGGTGCTCAAGTGGAGCTGTTCCCTGTACTGGGAACAGCTAATACATTGGCAATTAAGTGCTGGTGCTCCTTTAAGTCTTTCCCAGGCCTGGAAAGCACTGCAGTTCTGTGTTTTGGTTATAGCGCGGTGTTTAAGTTCCAGTAATCATAGTAAATTTTCCCCAGGCCAGGAAACAATGGCAAGGCAGTGATTTAGTTTGGGTGCAGCATTTATGTTCAGGTGCTCACTATAGGTTCTCCCCAGAATGGAAAGGAATAGCAGGCCTGCGATTAAGTTCCAATATTAAGTAGTAAAGCACTAGTATCACCAAAGAGTACCTCCAAAAGCTGGAAGAAGTGGTTATCTTCTCAAATGCGCAGGAATCAATGTAAAGATACAAGGATTGTGAAAACTCATGGAAATATGAGACCACAAAAGAAGCCAACAGAGCTCCAATAATGGACCAAGAAGAATTGACAATCCATGAAATGGCTGACAAAGAATTCAGAATAACACTTTTTTAAAAATTTAGAAAATCAAAAAAAAATAAAAAATTAAATTTAGAAAACAATCCAGGAAGAAAATGAGAAATTTGACAAATAAATATAAACAATTAAAAAAAGATAAATCCTTGAAATAAAAAATACAATAACTAACCTGAAAATCTCAGTACAAAGCTTCAACAGTAGATTTGATGAAACAGAGGAAAGAATAAGCGAGCTCAAACTCAGAACATATGAAATTATCCAATCAAAAGAGAAAAAGAAAAATGGGACACCATCAAGTGAACTAATCTCCACTTACTAGGAACACTTAAAAAAGAGAAAAAAAGGACTGGAAGGCATATTTAAGAAATTAAAGGCTGAAAATTTCTCAAATCAGGAGTAAGATGGCCACATCCAGGAACAGGAACCTTGGAAGTAACCAGTAAAATTCAACACAAAGAGAAAATTCCCAAGGCAAATTATGGTCAAATTAGTAAAAACCAAAGACAAATAAAGAATACTCAAAGTAGAAAAATAAATGTATCACATGGAGCAGAGTTTCAATATGGCTTTCAAAAGATTTATTAGCAGAAATCCCACAAGGCAGGAGACAATAGAATGGTATATTCAAAGTGCTAAAAGAAAACAAACAAACAAAAAAACTGTTATCCAAGAATACTATATCCAAGAATACCATACCAATATATATACTAAGTGAAGTTAACCTTCAAATGTGAAGGAGAGATCAAGACTACCACACAAACAAGATCTGAGGAAATTCATCAGTACAAAACCTGCCTTACACAAAATGCTAAAGAAAGTTCTTTAAGCTAAAAGAAAGGTATGCTGACATGTAACAAAAAAGCATCAAAAAGTATAAAACTCTCTGGTAAAAATGAGAGTACAAAAATTTTAGAATACTCTTTTACTGTAATTGTGGTGTATAAGCCACTTATATCTTTAGTATGAAAACTAAAAAACAAAACTATTAAAGACAATAATGACTACAACAATGGGTTAAGAAGTGGACAACATAAAATATGTAAACTGAAACATCAAAAAGTCAAAATGGGAGGAGTTGGTATGAAAGTACAAAGTTTGTTTTTGTTCATTTTTTGTTTGGTGATCAAGATTAAGTTGGTATCAGTTTAAAATAGCCTGTTATAACTATAAAAATATTTTGTAAGCCTCATAATAACCACAAAGAAAAAATCTGTCACAGATACACTAAAAATAAATAACACAGAAGCAGAACATATTACTAGAGAAAGTCACTTAATCACAAATAAAGACAGTGAGAGAGGAAAAAGGGCAAAAAGAAACTACAAAACAACCAGAAACAAGAAACAAAATGATAGTAGTAAATTCTGACCTGTCAATAATAACATTAAATGCAAATAGATTAAATTATCAAATGAAGAAACACACAGACAGTGTGTCACGGTCAGTGACACTTTGAATATGGCTGAATGAATTAAAATAAAATAAGGTTCAACCATATCCTACCTACAAAAAACTCACTTCATCTCTAAAGGCACACATAGACTGAAAGTGAAGAGATAGAAAAAGATATTCTGTGCAAATGGAAACCAAAACCAAACAGAAGTAGCCATACTTATTTAAAATAAAATAGGCATTAGGTCAAGAATGGTTTCAAAGAGACAAATAAGGACATTATACAATGATAAACGGGTTAATATATCCAAGAGGAAATAACCATTTCAAATATACATACACCCAATACTGCAGTACCCAAATATATAAATCAAATATTAATAGATCTAAAGGGAGAGATCGGTTGCAATGCAGTAATAGTAGGGGACTTTGACACCTCACTTTCAGCAATGGACAGATCTTCTCAACAGAAAATGGAACATTCTCCAGGAAAGACCATATATTAGGTCAGAAAACAAGTCTTCACAAATTTTTGAAAATGAAATCATATCAAGTATCTTTTCTGACCTAAATGAAATAAAAATAGAAGTCAGTGTCAGAAGGAATATTAGAAACTGTAGAAATACATGGAAATTAAACAACATTCTCCTGAATAATAATGCATCAATGAAGAAACTTAGAAGGTAATTTAAAATTCCTTGACACAAATGAAAATGGAAGCCCAACATACCAAAACCTATAGGATACAGTAAAAGCAGTTCTAAGAGAGAAGTTTATAGCAATAAATCCCTACATCCAAGAAGTAAAAAGATCTCTAGTAAACAACCTAATGTTATACCTCAACAAACTAGAAAAACAACTAACCCACAAATTAGTAAAAGGAAATAACAAAGATCAGAACAGAAATATTTTTAAAAAAATAGATTTTTTAAAATATGAAAGATCAAGAACACAAAGTGTTGGGTTTTTTAAAAATAGACAAAATTAACAAATCTTTAGCTAGACTAACCAAGCAAAAAAGAGAAATAACTCAAATAAATAAAATCAGATATTAAAAAGGAGATATTACAATTGATACCACAGAAATACAAAAGGTCATAAAAGACTATTGTGAACAACTATTGACCAATGAATTGGGAAATCTAGAAGAAATGGATAAATGTTCAAACACATAAAACCTACCAAGATTGAATCATGAAGAAATAGAAAACCTGAACAAACCAATAATTAGTAATGGAATTAAAGCAATAATAAAGACTCTTCTCATCAAAGCAAAGCCAACAATCTGATGATTTAACTGCTGAATTCTACCAAACATTTAAAGAAAAACTAATGTCAATTCTTCTCAAAGTCTTCCAAAACAATTGAAGAGGAGAGAATACTTCCAAACTCATTCTATGAGGTTAGCAGTACCCTGATACCAAAATAAGACAAGAACACAACAACAACAACAAAAACAGGTGGGGGGAATGCCAATATGCTTAATGGAGTTAAATACAAAAAATCCTCAACAAAATATTAGCAAACTGAATTCAGCAACACAATAAAAATAAATCATTCAACATGATCAATTAGGATTCATCCCAGGGATGCAAGGAAGGTTGAGGATACACAAACCAGTAAACATAATATCTCACATAAAAAAATCAAGAAAAATATCCATATGATCATTTCAATAGATACAGAAAAAGTATTTAATAAAATTCAACATCGCTTCACGATAAAAACTCTCAACAATTTAGGTATGGAAGAAATATACCTCAACACAATAAAGACCACATATCACAGGCCCACAGCTAACATCATAGTGAACGGACAAAAGTTGAAAACTTTTCCTCAAAAATCTGGAACAAGACAAGGATGCCCATTTTCACTTTTATTCAACACAGTATTGATAGTCCTACCTAGAGCAATTAGGCAAGAGAAAGAAATAAAGGGCATTGAAATTGGAAAGGAAGAAATCAAATTGCCCCTATTTGCACACAACATGATCATATATCTAGAAAATCCTAAAGTCTCCACCAAAAAATTGTTAGAAGTAATAAATGAATTCAGTGAAGTTTTAGGATACAAAATCAATATACAACAATCAAAAAAAGCAAAAGCATTTTGTATGCTACAAGTGAATTATACAAAAAAGAATTCAAGAAGGCAATCTCATTTACAATAGCTACAAAAATAAAATAAAATACCTAGGAATAAATATAACCAAGGATGTGAAAGATCTCTACAATAAAAACTATAAAACATAGATTAAATAAATTGAAGAAGACACAAATAAAAGGCACCCCATGTTCATAAACTGGGATAACTAATATCATTAAAACGTCCATACTATCCAAAGATATCTACAGATTAAATGCAATCCCTATCAAAATATCAATGACATTCTTCACATAAACAGAAAAAAAGTCTAAAATGTGTATGGAATCATAAAAGATCTTGAATAGCCAAAGCAATCTTGAGCAAAAATAACAAAGCTGGAGGCATCACACTACCTAACTTCAAAATATACTACAGAGCCATACTAACCAAAACAACATGATATACAAAAATCAACTCAAAATGAATTAACCACTTAAATGTAACACCCAAACTATGTAGCCACTAAAAAAACTATAAATAAAATGCTTCAGGACATTGGTCTGAGCAAGGATTTTTTGGATAGGATCTCAAAAGCACAGGCAACAAAAGTAAAAATAGATCAATGGGATTATATCAAATGAAAGAGCTTCTACATAGCAAAGGAAACAACCAAAAGAGTGAAGAGACAACCTACAGAATGGGAAAATTTGCAAACTATGCATCTAACTAGCAGTTAATATTCAGAATATAAAAGGAACTCAAACAACTCAATAGCAAAAACCAAAAAATTGGAAAAGCGCGCGCGCGCACACACACACACACACACAGAAAATCCAAATAATCCAATCAAGAAATAGGCAAAAAAAAAAAAAACCACTAAATAAACATTTTTTCAAAGACATACAAATGGCCAGCAGGTATATGACAAAATGCTCAACATCAATGATATTCAAGGAAATGCAAATCGAAACCACAATGATGCACCTCACCCGAATTAGAATGGCTATGATCAAAAAGACAAAAAATAAATCAATAACAAATGCTAGTGGGGATGCAGAAAGAGGGGAATTCTTATATACTCTTGGAGGGAATGTAAATCAGCATAGCCATTATGGAAAATTGTTTGGAGCTTCCTCAGAAAATTAAAAATAGAACTACCATATGACCCACCAATTCCACTACTAGGTATGTATCCAAAGGAATTGAAAGCAGTACGTTGAAGAGAGATCTACATTCCCATGTTTATTGTAGCACCATCCACAATAGCCAAGAGATGAAATCAACCTAAGTATTTATCAACAGACAAATGAATAAAGAAACTGCAGTATAAACCATGGAGAATTATTCAGCTATAAAAATAGAATAAAATTCTGTCATTTGTACAAACACAGATGAACCTGGAGGACATTACGTTAAGTAAAATAAGCCAGACACAGAAAGACAAATACCACATAATCTCACTTGCATGTGGAATCTAAAAAGGTTTATCTCATAGAAGTAGAGAGTAAAATAGTGGCTACCAGAGGCCATGGAGGGGATGGGGGAGAGAGAGTGGGGAGAAATTAGTCAATGGGCACAAAGTTACAGTTAGACAGGAGAATAAATTTTGATGTTCAATTACACAGTAGCATGCAGCTAATAAAATGTATTGTATATTTCAAGATAGCTAGAAAAGAAGATTCTGAAATTTATTACCACAAAGAAATGATAAAGATCTGAAGTGATAGATGTGATAACTACCTTGATTTGATCATTATACAGTGTTTATATACATTAAAACATCACACTGTACTGCATAAACATGTACAATTACATGTCAATTATAAACAAAAAAAAATTTTGGAAAGTAACCTCCTGAACAGATATACAGTACTTAATGAGGTTTGGGAAACCATGAAAGCAAATACTCTTAAAGAAGCAATTTGGAAGTGTCTGAATCCAATAGTGGGCTAGTGTGGGAGAATAGCCTATAATAGAGAGGTATCAACAATAGAAACAACATCATGGGGAGCATTGGGGAGAGACTGGAGGCAAATCTAGTGTGGTGATCTTCCAGGAGGCTCAGGTATAAGGAGTGGGTTGAGTAGCATTTTGGTTTTCCAAATTATTCTTTTTCCATAGCTTCTATTCTGCAGGTTCCCATGAAGTTCCTATTTTGTTTTGAAGTGTCAGGCTGGTAGGGCCATTGTCCACCCAGGGACACACCTGTGCTGACACCATAGTCTCCCTCCTTGTATGTGACATTTAGGAGTGCTTCAGTTAAATGATTCTGATTTTTCTCCTGGTGTTTCTGGGGGACAATGTTAGAATTCATTTGCTTGAGCTTGTTGGAGACATGTGTTTCAATTCCAGGGAAAGCTGTAGATGCATGAGTCTCAGCAGGCCGGAACTTTTCCTGTGATAAGTGGATTCCTATATGTTATTTTACTTGGTTTTGCAGCGCAAAGCCCAATGCATCTGGCACTAACTAGCTGTCTTCTGGACCAGCCCTAGGGGTAGTAACATTTAGGAAAGCAGAGCAACATGGATTTGGATCTCAATTTCATCTCTTTTTGGCTGAGACCTTATACAAGTTATTTAACCTCTCTGAACTTCAGTTTTCTACTGTTAAAAAAAAAGGAAAGATAATCCCTATCAATATGATTTTTTAATTCAACTAATATTTACTGAACAACTCCTTTGTGCTAATCACTTAACTAGTCACAAGAAATTAAGTGATAAATGAAGCAGACATGATACTATCCCTGCACCTACAGATCTCAGAGTTTAACAGGAAATACCCAGAGTAAAAAAATATTTACATGTGAAGTTTTTAGAAAGAAAGAAGTATTGGAAGTTACAGGATCACATAAGAGACTTAACCCATTTCAGAAGGATTACAGTAGTGTTGTTTAAGTCTTGGAGGAGGAACCCTGCAAAGGTGATAGGAAGGAAAGAAGGGAACTAAGAGAATATTCCAGGCAAAGCCCAGAAGAAAGGGAGCTTATGGCCCAACACAGGGCAGGCACAAAGAAAGAGTTAAATAAATGTCAGCATTTGTATAGGTTTGGATATAATTATCATCCTCTTAAGATGGCATCTTCAAGATTTAAATGCCATAGTAAAGGGAGAAATTTGCACTTATAGTTGCTTTCAGTGAAGAAGGATTCTCTTTTAAAATAAGAGATAAACTGAAATCTCCTATTCAGTTTGTTTAATTAAATGACACAATGTTGCAAGTGCTTGTATCTATGATTAATATAAAGAACCAAGGCTATAAAGTCAAGGCAGCATGGTCATAAATAATCAAAGCAGCAAAAATGATGAGTACAAAAAAGAAACCATTATAACAGATTTCCAATATCTGCCTTCCAACGTCATCCATATCTGCCTGATGGTTGTCCCTTTCTAGTTCATTTTTTACTTCAGAGACTTGCAGAACTGAAATAACTTTTAGCTGAGAAGCATATATTATGAATCTAATTGGGACCAGAGAATTACTTCTCAGAGCCAATTTCCTTTCCTTAAAATTGTAGTCCTAAAATTACTATCGATTACTGTGTTGCAATTGAAAAAACTTGACATAGAATCGGTTTGAATACAGACAATGTTTGTAAGTTAAAGAGATTCACAGTGCACAAGGTAAGATTTATGCATAGTGGCACATGGTTACATTATTAACAATTATTCAGAATTATCCTAAATAACAGTTTACTTATTAAATGTTAAAATATTGGTTTTATATTAATAATTGTTAAAATATTTATATTAAGCACTTTATTCAACAATCTTCAAGATTTATGAGTGCATTATCAAAGTACTAAACATTTTATAGTCCATAAATTTTTAATAATGAGGTAATTCTTAAAGTCAATATCAATAAAACTCCCTCTTCAAAACTAAAGAGCATGAGATTGTGCTAATCACTTGACCCTCCATATTCAGGAGAAAAAAGAGTCAAATAACTCCTATTCTTGTGGGTCTACAATAATCCACAAGAGGCCAAGAGGCCAACCTGATATTCGAATACGAGGACAGGGGAAACCAACACATGACCTTCCATGACAGCTGCTGGCTGATGCCTTCTTCCCTTACTTCTCTTGTCAGCCAGGTGCATCTTCTCACTGTCTTCCGTGGGCTCAGGTTTACCCACCAAAATCTGGAGACTGCTCAGACACTGAGTAGAAAATTAGAAAACACAGATCTATCATTGCTGTTGGCCTTCCTAGACTGTAATTCAGACTCCTTTCTACCCAGAACTTTGGCCCTGGGTTCTAATCCTGACTAGTTTCTTCATTTTTGCGTAAGTATCAGATACTTGATTCCCCAGTTCTACTTTTTGTGTCAACTAGTACTACTGGTTGACATTCAAGTGCTAAACTCTACACTCACCACGCTGAGTTTATATGTCTTAGCTAACTTCCCCGAACGGGACCTAAATCCTACCTTTAGCAATGTCTTGATTCTATCCAGCTATCTCCAGACACAGTCCCACAACCTCAGCTCAAGCTGTAGAGCAGAAATTCTCAGACCTCTTGTGTCTACCACCTCCTCCAAGAGGAATGCTGCTAAGTGGAGGGGTCCAAGATGAACACTCTGAAGAGGATACATTTCCTGGTAGGAGGAGTTCATGTCAATGGTATGTTTTACTCTCTTCTGCTATTTCCTAATCCATGCTACTGGCATAATAAAAGGACCAGGGCCTGCCTCAAGGTAAGCTCTAAGTTTCTCTTTCTTTTCCCCACAAGTGCATCCAAACCTTAGCTTTAAAAGAAAGAAAGAAACTCCTCTTGGATATCAGGTGGAAACTGCTTTGCTCCACTCCAGCTTTGCTAGAGCTATGCTTTGCACACTAACTCAGCTGATTAAGTGGGACAATGGTTGCCCTTCCCTAGATGTTACCTCTGTGTACAGTTCCCTTGAGAGCCTTTCTAGGGAAGGAGTGATTAGCAGAACTCGATTTCTTAAAATTCCACATCATATAATATATATCTGTAGCAAATCAAACCTTGATAGCTTTTTAAGACTGCCAGTTTGTTGATCCAGGTTTTACCACAAAATAGTCATTTCACGTTATGTTACGTAGATGAGATTGTACTAGTCTTCATGTTCCTAAATAAAAACACAGAATTCTTTGGCGACTTCCTGGGTTATACAATCTACTCAAGGCAAAAAGTGGCTGAAACCAATACTCTACAAACTTTCATTAAGAAAATGTTCCCACCCTTAAATACCCACACCAGAATGGTATCTTCAAGGTTAAAATAACAAGATCATATTCTCATATACTTTTGTATGCATTTCTGAAGTCGGAAAAAATAATAAGCCCCTTGTGGGCTGGATTGTTGTCTTATACTCCTCTATTGCTTTCCAAGAACATAGCAAAAAGCTGTATTCTTTCAAATATTTTTTGAATAGAAATGAATAAAGACTCCTAGCAAGATGGATTAGTATTCTTAAAAACAAAATAATTAGGTGGTGGTAAGTACTTCCAAGAATTACACGTAGAAAATCCAACCCAAATCTTGTGGGCAATGATGAAAGTTATTTCTCTGTGGTAACTGGTTTGTGGTGGTCTTTGAATAGTTATTAGCAAACCACAGTATAACCAGCTGTCCAGTTTACAATATCAGCGAGATTAGGGTTAAATGTTATTACAAGTGAGTCTCCTTGGGTAAATTTACATATATTCAACAACCATAATTATGTGAAAACAAATTTCTATAAACACATATTATTTTGGTCCACAAACAACCATTATTACTCCAAGGTCAGTATTTCTAATCATTAGAGAGGTTGAGGCCAATCACATCATACTTTCCTCCTGTGACTTGCTACACAGGTGAGGTCTCACAAGCGTGAACATAAAGAATCACTATGATCAAGAAACCCCAAGTCCAACAGACCTAAGAGCTTAAGTAATAGAAACAGAAAGAGACAAAGTTCCCATGAAGAGAGGAGCCACCAGAAGGAGCATGGGCATAGGAAAACCCCATCCATCTATCTCAATTATGATTGTTCACTGTCAACAAATATTTTAGTACTTACTCTGTGCCAAATACTGGGGGATAGGAGCTGAAAAATATTTCCTGGAACTCAGGACTTTCAGTGCTAAAGCCAAGGTGATTGGTCTTCCTAAACTGTAAATAATCTCTGCCCTCAAGGAACATATGGCTTAGGCAATTGATATGGTTTGGCTCTGTGTCCATACCTGAATCTCATCTCCAATTGTAATCTCCATAATCCCCATGTGTCACGGGAGGGATATGGTGGGAGGAGATTGGATCACAGTGGTGGTTTGTCCCATGTGGTTTTATAAAAAGCAGTTTCCCCTGCTCTCTTCTCTCTCCTGCTGCCTTGTTGAGAAGGTGCTTGTTTTTCCTTCTGCCATGACTGTAGGTTTCCTAAGGCCTCCCCAGCCATATGGAACTGTGAGTCAATTAAACTTCTTTCCTTTATAAATTACCCAGTCTCGGGTATTTCTTTACAGCAGTGTCAAAATGGACTAATACAGTGCTAAATCAAATATGAATCAAAAACAAATGCTATAAAGTTAGTTAAGGATATAAGTACCATGGAAAAACAAAATAGAGGTATCAACAGTGCTTTCTGAAAGCCTGTAGTTCTCAACCCTGGCTGCTCATTTTTATTTTTATTTTTTTCATTAGTTGAGCAAGCTGAGGCACAGAACATAAAATTATTAGCCCTAAATTATCCAGAGATTCTAATTTAATTAATCTAGGGTGGAGATTGGACGTGAGTATTTTTGTTCAGTGCCACAAGAGACTCTAATATGCAGCCATGGTTGAGAATTACTGAACTAAACCCATTCCTGAAATATGGTAGGTTATAATCAGGTGAAACGGACAAGGCAGGGGAATATTATTCATGTTAGAGGAAACAGCATGTGCAAATGTCCTGAGGCAAAGAAGCATGATCCTTTAGAATACGAAGTGCAGTCCAATATAGATAGAACATATGATGCTGAAGGGAACTTAAACAAGGTGTGACTGGAAAGATGAGATGCAGAAATTGAAAGGCCTTGAAAAGCATTTTCACAAGTCTAATCCTTCTCAAGTTGTGGTTGAGCTGAGTTTGAGAATGTCTGTTCTAGAGTTGAGCAGAATAAAACAGCAGGTGTTAAGCAGTGCTGATGTACAAAGAACGGGAGTGTGGAAGGGTATGGCAAATTAGAAAGTCCATGTCCATATAAAGGGTACAGGCAAAAGTCAACTTCAGCCTATTGTTGTCATATGGGAATATGGAACCTGTGTGGTTAGCTGACTATATTTAAATGAAGGGAGGGAAAGCCTTCAATTTTAAAATTAAGTCTTCTGGTGTTTAAACATTGATTCCCAATACTATGGAAGCTAATCAATACACACCTGTGGTTTCAGTCCCGGGGTAGTATTTGGAGTTTCAGGAAGGAGCTAGAAATAGAAAGGGATGAGAATAAAGACAGTAAGGAAACAGAGAGACCAAAGAGATCATGTGAAGCAAGGGAACAACACAGAGTGAAAGAGCAGGTAAAAAGGTATTTGCAGTGTTGCTGAAGGAATTTTAAGAACAAGGTTTCCACTATCTAACTCAAAATTTAGTTTTGTTCCAGTTCAACATAGATAACAGAGGGACAAAACTGTATGTGAGAGACATCCTACCTAGCAGGGTAAATTTTGGTGGCTCTTAAGGTAGAAGCACAGGCTTAGGAGTCAGAAAGACCTGCATTTAAACACTCCTTCTGTCTTATGCTAACTGGATTACCTTAGCAAATTAATCTACTTCTCTTCATCTGTTAAATACAGATAACAGTATCAAACTCTTAGGGTCATTATGAAGATTAATTGATATAATAGACAATG
This sequence comes from Colobus angolensis palliatus, assembly GCF_000951035.1. NCBI lineage: Eukaryota > Metazoa > Chordata > Mammalia > Primates > Cercopithecidae > Colobus > Colobus angolensis. The sequence goes on from NW_012114710.1 coordinate 5,881,258, forward strand.
AATCCTTAGCACAGTTTATGGCACACTTTAAACATTTAGCAATTGTTGGTTATATCTATTATCAGGGAAGTGGCCATGAGGACAATGGGCATCAGGTGTGTTAGACAGTCATTAAGAGGGAAGAATTTACAGAATTTGGTTCATTTAATATAGTTGTTGAGGGTACAGGGGAAGAAGGAGCACTCCCAGGTTTCTGACATAAACAACTGGGTAGATGGGGGGTGATTTGCATTATAATAAAGAATGGAGGATAAGGACTACTTTTGGTAGGAAAAATTATGTGTTCAGTTATAAAATTTGTCCCTGGGAGACACTGAGATTGTGCCCAATAGGCAGCTGGCTATTTATACCTAGAGCTAGGAAGGAAGAGTTAAGATGGAAATATATTCCTACAATTAACCAGTAGAACAGTGGCAGTAAAGCCATGAAAATGGATTAGCTTAATACCTGGATGATATGGCTTGGCTCTGTGACCCCCCAAAATCTCACCTTAATTGTAATCCCCATAATCCTCATGTGGAGTGGGGACCAGGTGGAGGTACTTGAATCATGGGGGCAATTTCCCCCATGCTGTTCTCATGATAATGAGTAAGTCTCATGAGATCTTATAGTTTTATAAGTGTCTGGCAGTTCCCACGCTTGCACTCATTCTGTCTCCTGCCCCCGTGTGAAAACGTGCCTTCTGCTATGACTGTAAGTTTCCTGAGGCCTCCCAGCCTTGTGGAACTGTTCAATCAAACCTCTTCTTTAAATAAATTACCCACTCTCAGTTATTTCAGCATGAGAATGGACTAATACACTGAGTGATGTTATAATGTGTACAACAAACCCCCATGACACATGTTTATCTATGGAACAAACCTTCACACGTACCTCCAAACCTAAAATAAAAAACAAATGGATTAGCTCATGAAAAACAAGCTGTATAGAAGAAAAAGGCAGTCAAGCACAAAGAATGAAGGGGAAAAATGTGTTTTTTTTTTTTTAATTTTTTTATTTAGAGAAATGGTGTTAAATGAGAAGAAACTATGCTGTCTGAGGCTCCTGGCTATGAATAGGAGTCAAGTCTTGCCTGTGTGCAGGTATCTCCAATGTTAAAATGGTTAGGAGAGCCCAAAGCAGGCCTTCCTCTTGGACTCAGAAAGGGAGAGGTTAAATGTCCGCAGTAGTGCTCTGAACAGGGGTAGTAAGCATTAGAGATGTCATCCGTTCTGATAGAGGAAACAGAGCTGAGACAAGAGGGATCAAACCAAGCAGACGGCAGTAAGCCTGGTTAGTTTCCCTTTTCATTGCTCTCTAGCCTTTAGTAAAGTTTCATTCAAACATTTCATCCGTGTGTCACCTCTGCTACATGGTAAAATCTATTATTCATGGATGCTTCGGCCAGTATTAAAGTATGTCTCCCCTCCCTCTTTCCTCCTAAGCTACTCTGTGGAGCAGAGGGCCGTGAGAGAACCTCAGGTGAAAGAGCAATAGCTCATTGTATTGCTTCTCACCAGCAAAACTCTCTTCTGGTAGGAAATCCAGGATTTTATTTTATCAAGGCAGGTGACATGTCATCATGGGAAGGGGCAGTCTGAGGAGTAGATGTGAAGGGAGGCTCAGAGTCAGCTCCGGTCCCACCCAGGCTATGTCTGTCTTGCTAGAAGCAAGCTGGGGAACAGATACCAGTGAAGAATGAGGAATGGAGCAGTACAGTTTTAGGTTTTAATCCATCTTAGCAGTCCTAGAAGTGGGCCACTTCACCTAATGTTCAGAGCTCATATTTTCATGAGATGCTCTTCAGTAGAATAATACCTATCTTTCTGGGTTTCATAATATTAGAAATAATGTATATATCACATTAACACTATAATAGCACTCAAATGTGTCATTAAGGTGACTAGAAGAAACCCAACTTAAATCTACATAAGCAAAGCAAAAAAGTGCACATGCAAATGAAGAGTCAGGGCTGTAGTAGTTGTTATCAGGACTCAGTTTCTCTCTGATGCATTTTGCTGGATTGGCTTCATTTTCAGGCTTTGGAGGTCCTGGGAAGCTGTAGAGGCACATTATCTCTACGGTCATCAGTTTCAGCACGAAGGAAGTTTTGGCCACCTAAAAGGTCTCATACATGTGCTGGGACCCAGACTGACCACTCAGGTCATTTAGATTGCCATTACCATTTTAATAATAAATAGCTGACCCCTTGTATAGTAAACTCATATCCTTATGCCTAGAGGTCAGACCTTATTCTTGAATCAGTCACTGGCCAGGTGTATGGAACTATGCTAATCATCACATCTTGGCCCACAAACCTTTACCTGGTCCAGTAACTATGGCTAGATCCTGCTCTCAGCTATTTCACATTAGAAACCACAACATTTTTAAACAAGAATAGAAGAAAGACAATGTCTCAATGCCTGAGCACAATTTCCAGAAAATCTGGTTTCATTGCTAGAGATGGAACCCTTGTATTAGCGTTCTTTTAATCCCCAAGGTGGTTCTAATAGGTCTCCAGTTTGAGAATCCTGGTCTAGAGGCATTCAGTCCCCTGATCAGCCTGGACACCATCCACTGTGCCAGGAATAGAACCTCACCTAAATCACTTGTACTAAATATGGAAGAGGGGTTGTTTGCCCAAACTAATCTGATATACAGTTACTGAAAAGAGCAGGGATGGTTCATAGCAGATAAAAACAGAAGATACACCACATATCTCATTTTGACACTCACTGCCAATGTATTTTGTTGCAAATCTTGCCATGTTTTCAACATTCTAAAATTAAAGGTCGTGGTTCTTCCATATGGACAGCTCTAAATGTTATAGGGGGCATTATGCTGAGTGCATAAATAAATACAGGGTCCTTTAACATCTAAACCATCTTGTTTTTCATTAAAGAAAAATAAAAAGGGAGTCAAAAGTACCAAATGAAGCTTGGAGCTATAGTGAGGGATTGGGTTATGGGATGAGGGGAAACGGAGAAGGAAAAGACAAAAATGTGTCACAGCTCTTCTGTATTTTCATGGGGTAAGGAAAATATACTTTAGACTCATTTAGGAATATTTGGATGCCATTGCTCCTGGAGAAAAGTTACTAGCAGGAAGATACAGTGATTAAGGGAGCTAAGTTAGAGATGCGTGGCTAATGCTAGGATTCTGTATCCCCAAAGCTGAGACCATGCAGGGAAACATTCCTAAACAAGCCTTTCATCTGTGCAATGCAGTATGCCTCAGGAATTTCCACTTATTGTTCTGCATGTCACTAAGCTGCCCTCAGGAGTGCAATGAAGCTCAGCTTCCACACACAAGGTTTGGTGCCAGCAATGCCACACATTCTGCATAATTATAAGGAACATCCATCTTTGTCTGCAGCCCAAAACCTTGTGGTTTGAACACCAGGCAACCCTATGGCAGCTTAAAAGTTACATGGTTTGGGAAGAAAAAGTCTAGGTGATCCCTTGGAATGCAAGGCCAACATTCTCATATTCCACCCCAGTGGATTAGGTTCTTATATGGCAAGTCATGCATTTCAGGTCTCCACCCTGTCTCAATGCTTGAGTTTGCATGTTGGAAACAGAGAAACTCTTTCCCCAAAGTGGTCATTCAGGCTGCAATGTGCACTAAATGCTTTAGAAACCAGAGTCTTATACTGCTTAGCTTGCCACCCATGTTGGTGACATGTTTTAAGTCAATGACATTCTCTACAAATGTTTGCTTATCTACAAAATATATTTGACAGTGAAGGTCTTCAAGATATCAGTTAAAGAACATCACGGCAGATACTAAATATAAAGGCTCCTACCTGATGTTACTAATGAGAACTGCCAAATGTTAAAAACACTTTTAAAAATACAAGTGGTTTTTAGGAAATATTTGAACTTAGCAAAAGAAGGACCTGAAGTTTCTTTTATCTTTCTTTCTTTGAAATTAATACATCTACATGTTATTTTATACATCTCTATATTATATCTATTTACTCTGGAGAGGGGTAACCACGCCTTTGGCAGTCTAGTAAAGGTGCTGGACTCCTTCCCAGAATGCATTGTAAAAATCATAACAGACAATGCATATGATTATAAAGAAATGAAGTATATTGAAATATATGAGTCCAGGTTCACAGACCTGAAAGTTCTGTGGTTCTAGGTGAAGAAGCTAAAATTATATCATCTCCCTATAAAGGTTTTATTCAAGGGCAAATTAGAGGCATTTCAACAAAATATGTTAGAAAGTGTCTTGGCAGGGGAAACAAATTTAGCCATTCATAGAGCTAGATAGGTAATGGGCATACCAGCAGGAAGGGTGGCAGTGAACATATGAGTAGTGGGGGCTGTGGCAAAAGTGAGTAGCCTTTCTTAAGGGCCTGCAGATTTTGCTGCATGGGGATGTGGGCCCTGTATGGCCATGTCTCCCCAGATTTTTCAAGAGAAGCTGGGCATCTGGACTTTTATATAAACTATTCATATTTGTCACTGTTGGCTGAAGAAAAAATTGACATTGTTTGGCACAAAGAAAACATATCTTTTACCAGATTTGTCAGGAGGCCTGCAAATTTGTAACTTCAAGAAAGTAAGAGAAGTTGGAAAAAATCAATTACTTGTATTTTAAAGTATTTTTTTTACTATCAGTATCTTTATTACATTTATTTGTATAATAAAACATAAGATTAGTTTAAATTCAGTTTCCTCTCTAGAGTGATAGCATGCTACAATGGAACAATTGGTGGCTTCTAGAATGTTTTAATTCTTCCAAAAACCATTCATGTGCCAAGCAATACACAAGCTGGTAAGAATATATAGATTAAGAAATTATCTTGTTTCCAGAGCTTACAGACTAGTGTGGAAAGTGTTGTCGCAAGATATTATAATACAATATGTTAATGCCTATCAAAGAGATATGTAAAAAGTACAAAGGGGGTAGGAGGGAAGAAAACGTCTTCCTAGGAGATTGGGAGGGATTCTTAGAGGAGAGATCTCTTTGAGTAGAGCTTTGTATCAAGAGGCCCAGATTATTAATGATCTAATAGGACATGCTGAAGAATTGGACTTTTACTCTAGAGAAAATAGAGGCTCATTAAACAATTCTGAACAGGATCGATGCATTCAGATTTTTGTGATTATTCTGGCTGCAGTATGGAATATGGCCTACAGGCGGAGCCAGAGTAAGGAATGAAGACCCACAAGATGATGATGGTTTCAATAGTTCAGACAGAGAATTACAGCAGCTGCAGGGCCCATGAAACAAGACCACTTGGTCAAATTGATAGGGGATAGAAACAAAAGAACCTGGCAGCTGATCGTATGCTAGTGGGCAGGGTGGCAAAAGAGAGGAAAGAGTTGAGAATGATGCGCAGGACTGTCTAAGAGAAGAAGTTTAGTATAAAGATGAGGGCATAGTCTCAGGAGCCAGATTACTTGAGTTCAAATCCTACCTCTTCCATTCATTTGCTGTGTGACTTCAGGCAAGTTGTTTGTCCTCTCCCAGCTTCACTTTTGTATATATGTCAAGGGTTCTTACAATACTGCTTGCATCTGTGCCTAAAAACTATTGTTGTTATTATTATAGTTCTGCTTCAAATGGAGATTTCATTCAGTTTGTTTTAGAAGACACTGCATTTGAAGTACATTTAGAACATTCTAGGTTAGGCATACTTAAATATGTGGATCTCCAAGGCCACTCAGGAACCAAGGCTGATAGAGTCAATGCTACCTCCAATACATAGCTTTCAAATTTGCCTTGGGCACTAATACCTGCCAGCATATAGGGGACATGAGGATCATACATGACTTTCACGGGCTACGACTGGAAGAAGTATACTTCTGCTTATTTTCCCTTGGCCAAAATATAATCACAGGGCAACACCTACCCTCAAAGAAAGCTGGAAAAGGTAGTCTTGCAGTGTATACATCACATTTTGCTGATAATCTGGTTGGTTTTTAAAAATTAATAAATAAATATGTAGATCTCAAGTTGAGAAGAAAGTTTCATTAATAGGTGATTAGCATATTTTATGCTTTTAGAGAAGGCCAGGGTTTGAATCTCCAGGACACCAATGTTTGGTGGGAGGCAGAACATCTGCAGAGAATCATAAGAAGAGAAGGACAGACAGGTAGCAGGAGAAAAACAAGAGTGCTGTCTAAAAACCAAGAGAATAAAGGATTTCAGAAAGACTGTAGTCAACACAGAAAATGCTACTGATAATAGAAAAGCATCTATATTTAACAATTAGTAAATCTTTAATAAAGTAAAGATTTACTTTATTAAAATAAATTTAAAACAGCTTCTTGGTATTTGACATATAGAAAACACTCAAATGAATTTCCATTATCCTTCTTAATTCAAGTGCACTCTTGAGAAAGAAGAACTAAAAACAACTACTAGATTGAAACATAAACCTTCCATCTTTGTAGGTCAAAAGAAACATTAAATTGGACAATTTTATATAATTCAACTATGCTGAGTAACTGAAAAGCTGCTTCAAAAATTGGTAAAGCTAAAAAAAATGGTGCTTGATCCTATTGTTTGTGTTATGATGCAAGAACAAAAATTATCCCTCTTTCTTCTAATTTTCCTTAGAAAATTGAGCTGATAATAACTGCCAATATTGTATTCAGACAAACAAGAGGAAATGATATCTAAATGCCTTCCTTACACTGTATCCCACTCTAGTTATTTTTCCTGTCACTTTGCCTTTGAATCTAAAAACTGCAGGGATGAAACCTTAATGCAAAAGTGATTTGAAGGGAAGGATAGTCACACCTTTCTAAAGAAATGTCTTCTATTACTAATAACATTGGTGTTATGAAAAGTCTGGTTATTTTGGCAGTGTAGAGTATAAAGGGAAAATGTTAAGGGTGTTGGTTTTGGAATCAAGTCCTGACTCCAGTACTTATCAGGTATGAGGTCCAGGGAAAATTTCTAACTCTTCTAAGCCTCCATTTTCTCCTGTGGAAGATGGAGAGGAGACTGCTGTGACTTGGGATTCTGTTAGGATAGAGGGAGATAATGTATGTAGGGGTTTAGGGCATTGCCTCTTACAACAAATGGTAGCTTATGGCATTTCACTTTTTAACTCTCTATACATAGTACATGGTCATGAAAAAGTTTGAGAAAATTGTTTTTAAAAGAATAGACATTTTAAAAATAATTAGTCTTAAATTTCACAAACAAAAACGTTTAAGTTTTTATAGTGTAGTCTTATCCATTCACTGGTAGCCTTCCAAGAGAACCAGCAGCCGGATTCATAACTTCCCAAGACACTAGGGCTGGGTACGTGCTGTGCTTCTTATCAGTCTTGGGGCTGGCTAATGTGTCCCTTCATAACCAGTGAAATACATGACTCATAAAACAAAATCCCTCAAAATCTATACACAAATAAAAGCCGTATAATTAATTACTGAAACTTCTACATAAATAATATCGCTAATGATATACCATAGATAACTTTATCTTATCCTCAAATTGTCTTATTAACCTGATATTTTCCAAAGGTAAAAAACTGAAATTATTATTTAAAACATAATTCTCTTTCATTTTACATTAAATTAAAGCAAAATAAATTTAAAACATGCTGAAACTATCTGGTTAAAAAAAAAAGTTCATCACCTAAGTTTTCAAAGTACATTGGTAGTGTTTCATTTTGAATTTAAAACTGAATAAACGCAAGTCCAAAAATGCCCAAACCTGTTATTTACTTTGCATTTTTCTGAAAGATTACTATGCATTGCTATTGGCGAAATGGTCATTAAAAATATAAGACTATTCGGTAAAATGGAATCCCATAAAGTATGACAGTATTATGGATCCTAAAGTCACTAGCGCAGATGTTCCTAATCATACTAAAAACACAAATACATAAACCAGTTTGTTCCAGCTACAGAATAATTTAATTAAAAGAGTGCTTATAATTTAACAATATAAATAATAGTTAAAGCCAAAGAGGTAGTGAAACTGCAAGGAAATATAAACCTGCAGTGTCTATGCCAAGGAAACTGCTCTAAATTCTCAAGGTTCAGAAATTAGTTCCTTTCCTTGCTTCAGGTAGAAAATTATTTGAATTAGCCAAGAACTGCAATGGATATATCTTTAAGGCAAACAAATACACACACATGCACACTAGGTCAGTAGCTTTCACCAATAGAAACACCTATCTAAATCCAGAATATCATTTAATCTGCTTTTGGGAAAGTTAAAATCAGACTTCTCACCAGTTTAAATTTCTTACTGAGAAATAGATGTAGTAGGTAATGTGATACAGAAGTAAATCAGCATACACAGTAAAACATAAGCTCTAAGGACACACAGGATTCTCTTTGCAAATACCAATCTTGGCAGAGAGCCTCCTTTATGTACAGAAAGCTTTGTTCCTTGTTTATAGCAACTCTCAAGGCTACAACAGGTAATTGTTTGCTGCTAATTAGGTTCCAAAATGATTGTGTTCAAGCCAGGAGAATTTTATAGCTTGATTCTGTGAAAGTAGGAAACTATATCAACAAGATCATGTTATAAAAACTGATTCTCCCATAATTACGAATCTTTCACTCTAAAACAGTATGAATTTTAACAGTGAAAAAATGTAATGTCATTCAAAAGTTTATTCAATGCTTAATAGCTATCAAAATACAGAGGAAAAAAGACAATTAGGAAAACTCTTCTCCAAAGATATCCAATATGCTTATTTCCCCACAGCTAATATCCATTTCTTTAGCTAAATTGTTTTTTCTAGGTCATACTATTATTCCAAGAAAGCAAAGTGACATCTACTCTGCATAATACAGGAAATTCAAATGCAATACATTACCTTGGGTCACCTGTTGAACTGCCAACATTATCCCAGACACAGTGTCTGGAAGCAAGTTTTCTTTCAGATTGTAATGTGGTGCCCAATCCAAAATGGGCAGTCGCCTTCTACACCACTGTATAATGTCTTCACACTGGGGGGTATGCATCTTGCCCCATAGCATGCTTTTCTTTTTCTTCTTTGCTCCTGTCATTTTTCAGATTTCTTCTTGTAGAAGTAAACTTCTCTAAACAAGAAAAAAAATCATTGCAGAACACCTCCTTTCAATGCCAAGCTCCAATTCGTCTGTGGTTGACAATGTCAAAGCTGCCCAGAAAATAAGTAAATGAAAGAGAGAGAGAGATTAACAGAAGCACTTCAGTATATGCAGCTGTCTTTTTATGATACAGCTAATTATTCTAGATTTTAAAACTATAGATTAAAACCTTGAATTCTTATCTGAAGGAGAAGTAATTCCTGTACATGTAATATATTTTTCTGGTCTTGGAAAAGTAATGGGTTCGGTGTTAAGTTGGTCTACAGCTTTCTCGCCAGTAATTCCCCTTATATTCACTGTAGTCTTATGTTTTTGGCTGCAATCCCAATGGTTAATGAGGTACTTCTGGGCGTGTGTTGGAAGTGGGCTGGGCTATGCTAATGAAACCAGGAAACATCCAGCTAGTCCAGTCTCTCCCTACAAGCTGTGCAAAATCATAAAACTGCCAGAGGGATCTGTTGTGCAAAACATATTCGGAGAATCCAGCCCTATTTCTTTGAGAGCTATATATTTTCAACATTATCAGATGACTGCCAGTTCTACAAAATTCAGAAACATAACAGGGCATTGCTAAAGGTCCTTACCATTTTTATTCCCTGGCAGACGAGTTTTCATTCATACAGAAACATTCAGATAGCTACTGCCCAGTCTGGGAAAGGAGTAACTAGTTCTCATAAACAAACTGAAATTTCATCTCATGGGCTAAGAAAATAAGTATCGTAATCAGCACATATTTGTGACAGGGGATCTTCCCTCTCTCTGAAACTGTTCATTCAGTTTTCTCTGATGGTTTCTCTAAGTCCTGTAATTCATTCTATTGTAACTGAAATTTACTGAGGAATGTCATATGGTTCAAACTGCTGTTTGAAGTGTCCTTAGCTTTTTTTATGGTGCTGCCTTCTTTTTGTATAACTTTTGGGAGTAGGTGTTCTCTTTTTAAGAAGGAGTGTTATATTTTATAGTAGAACAGACTGTCAAAGATTTTTATTTTATGATCATTTTGCTTAGCCTCCAAAAGAAAAAAGAAAACTTAAATCTATGAACTGTGCCATTGGAATTAAACCAAAAAGGCAATATACTAACTAAAATTGTATAGCCAAGGAAAAGAATACCATATACATAGTTTGCTGAGCCCTTTTTAATGCCCATTTGTTTGGAGAATAGAAATCTGATTTCTGGAAGCCTTTATAGTAACAAAGTACTTGGATCCCTTGGCTACTTCTAAGGTCTCTTGCTGCACTTTTTCCCGTTGTTTTTAAATTAAAGTGAAGAGTTACTCTCCATCTTCTAAAGATGACATCTCTGGCTTTGTGTCTGTGCAAAAATACCTTTCTTTTTAAATCCAACAAAGAGACAGGGAGGGGAGGGGGAGTGGGGGGACTTTATTTATACTTGTAAAATAGAAACTGCTTTGTTTGTCCAACTGTTTACATTATATTAAATTTCTAAACCATTCAATAGTTCAAGTTTGGGACCTGTAGAGAGAGCCCCATTTAGAAACCAAGTTGTAGCATTTTAATCCTATCCTCTTGGTATGAGAGATGGACTCACCAAATAATTGTAAATTCATGCTTGAAACATTATATTGCTTTTCCTTCACACAAAGCAATCCTTACTTTTGTTTTATATACTCCATTAATTATATACCCAAAGAAATTTAGAAGCTATACATACACTATGTATTACCTTTATAATAAAAGTAAACACAAGATTTTTTTTCAAATCCTATCTAGGTCATAAATTCAAATGTATGTTAACAATATGAGAAAAATAATTGAAAGCTTAACTGAAATCACCAATCAACATCTATTATTTGTGCAATTTCAATCATTTTTAAATTTGTGTTAAATTCCAGTAACAAAAATTTCACATGAACAGGATTTTATTAATTGAAGGTGAATAGAAGTACCTAAATCATATAGCACTAGCAATTGTTCTAAAACATTTTAAGACCAGGAGAGTAGAAATTAGTTAAATAAAATAGTTCTGAAATCTCTCAATTTAAAAATTTCTTAAAATTAGAATAAATCTTTCCTAGAAATATTTTTTGAAGCTTAAATCTGGAATTCCAGTTCCAGATGTTTTTTTTTTTTTCAAATTCCATGTGCATACGTATTATTTAAAACATGCCAAACCAGAGCATGGATCACTCCTATTTACAATCAGCAATGCCACAAAGAAAGAAAAACTGTTATGAAGAAATTTATTCACACACATAAGATTCTCAAAGCAACTTGAACAGCCTGTAAAATTCAAGAAGGCTAAGTGTATTCATTCAAAAGTTTCAATGAGTAAAAGTAGCTTACAGTTCAACACTAGGTACCATCTATATGGAATATCTCTTCCTAAATATCTGGGACAATACCTATACAAATAAAAAGATGAACTTGTTATCTTCCACTTCATTCATAGATTAACAGAAAGATTTTTGTAAAATCTCATTTTGATTACATCACTGTTATGTTTGAATTTCAGTTATCTCCAATATCAAACTTAAACTCATTAGTGGAAGCATTGCAGTCCTTCTCTGCTCCCCTACCCATCTTCTACTCACTAGCTTCTCATTAACTCTAATTCAGCAAGTTTTTATTGAACAATGACAATTTGCTAGACTCTGTGTGAAGTGCTACAGAAAAGGGAAGGGAAAAGAGTAGCTAATATCTCTATATTCTAGGAGTTGTTATTTAATGAAGAAAATCAAAACATGTGTAACTAACTCAAGGCAGAATGTGATAAGTAACAGTCAAGTCATGCCATGAGTCATACGGGAGCTCAGAAGATGGAGAGTGGCATTCCTTTTGAGGAAAAAAAAAAGTATTTCAGCCTGCTGAGACTCTCTGTTGCAGCAAGTAAGTATACTCATGATCTCCTGGCCATTACTTTTCCTTTTTTTTTTTTTTTTAGACAGAGTATCACTCTTAACCCCCAGGCTGGAGTGCAATGGCGCAATCTTGGCTCACTGCAACCTCCACCTCCCAGGTTCAAGCGATTCTCCTGCTTCAGCCTCCGGAGTAGCTGGGATTACAGATGCTAGTCTATTTCTATATTAATTTTCCTAGTTACATGGTCTTTTACATCTTCTAAACATTTACTCAATGTTTACCTCTTCCACGAAACTTTCCCTGGTTTCTCCACAGTTTTGTTTATGCTGTGTAATGAACATTCAGGTAACTCTCAGTGTATTTGTGCATATAGAGCTGTAGTCATTTTCACTGTTTATTGGTTTTCCTCCTTTAAATCTATTTCATGTGATTTTTATCCAGTCTGACTCATGAGATTGTACATTCCTTTTGAGTAGGGATTATTCACATAAATTGCTTTGCTTCTTATTTAGAATTTAGTAGAAGGAGCTGCAGACATTGGATTCACTCAGTAAGTATTAACATACAAATGTTCATCCAAAAGTACCCAAAAATCATTTAGTTTATCTCATACTGGTTTCCAGGTTGTGCTGTTAAAGAATCAGATAACCAAGTGGAGAGAAAATGAGAATAAAGGTTCTAGGAGAAAAATAAGATGAGATTTTTATCTTTGTTTGCTCAACTTCTCCCAGTTCTCTCATAATCTAAGGAAAGTTCTTTTTTTAACACAGTTTTTTTTCTAATATTATAAAATCTGGAGCACGAAGAGAAGAAAAACCAGATGGGAAATGCAGAAGAAACAGAGGAGACAAACGATAGATAGACACCCTCATGGGTTGGGGCTTCAGAGAGAATTTACAGAGGGTTGGCATGTGAGGCTCTCTGGGGCAATTATGAAGTGTGAGGGAATTTGACCAGGCTCAAGTGAAGAAAGAGACTTTTGAGAAATGCTGTGCAGGTTATAAACTGAATCACGTTTAATGGTTTCTGAGAGACATAAGTAAAGAGTGAAATTCTTCTCACAATACTTTTGATTTTGACATGAGGCTTCTTTGAATGTGGTCTCTGTGGAGATTAGGACACCTAAGGCCCTGATTTATATCTAGTTACAATGAAAAATATAGATCAGACATTGGAAGTTATCAACCCCAAACTCATACCTTCCTCAGGAAGTTGATCTACAGTATTTCTAAGAAGACACTGTAAAAGGCTCCCACTTGAGAGGAAAAATGAAGGCTGATCCTAAGGAAGGCCATACTCTACCCACCAAGCCACATAGCTGGCATGGGGATACGTCCACACAAAGTGCGTAATTGGTATTAAGTCTACCAAACAGATACCAAACAGAGTACTTTTTTTTTAATTTACCCAAAGTTTCATATAGGCACATCCCTGCATCCAACCTCTGTTTTAATTCTTCCAATTTCTAAAATTGAAAGGCTTAGAAAAATAATCTATTCCAATTTTCTAACATTGTGATTGTTAGAACTTTTTTCCCCCCAATTATTGAGGCAAAATCTGCTACTTAAGAACCCAATCCCAATGACACATAACACATAATTAGTTCTTCAGCTTCAGGCCTAATTAATTTAGTGTAACCCTCTAAAGAGTTCTAATATTCTATGGCGCTGTTTATTTCAAAAACACTCTTACATTCAAATATGGACGCACATAGATAAGTTAATTATAGTCCTTAACAGTGCTGTTAATATTTTTCTCATGATAGGCCAACCAGTACAGTAGAGTGAGCAAAGTTCTATGTTCTTAACAATGATTGCCACCATGTCTTACTTGGCTTTCTTTGGATTAAATAGAACTTTCCAATAGTTTCTTTAGTGTGCTTTTTCTTTCTGCTATTATTTCATATTATGTGATCTATTTTGATACATAATACGGGCAAAAAGAATATAAGTCAAGTGAAGTCACAAAATGCCTAGGGACCAGGTGCAGTGGCTCACACCTAAAATCCCAGCACTTTGGGAGGCAGGGGTGGGAGGATAACTTGAGCACAGGAGTTTGAGACTAGTCTAGGAAACATAGTGAGACCTCATCTCTACAAATAATAATAATAATAATTGAAAAATTTAGCTGGGCATGGTGGCTCATGTCTGTGGTCCCAGCTACTCAAGAGGCTGAGGCATGAGGATCACTTGAACTCAGGAGGTCGGGGCTGCAGTGAGCTATGATCATGTCACTGCATTCCAGCCTGGGCAACAGAGCAAGATCCTCTCTCAAAAACAAACAAACACAAAAAAGCAGCAAGAAAAAAAATGCCTAGGGAAAGAATCATTTATGTATTCAAACACATTTTACAATAATATAAGACATTTTCAAAGAAATCATAAAAAAAAGAAAGAAAAGAGGGAAAGAGGGGAGGAGAAAAAGGAAGAAGAAAAGGAGGAAGAAGAAAAAGGAAAAGAAGAAGAAAAGGAAGAGGAGAAAGGAAGAGAAGAAAAGGCAAGGCAAAGGAGAAAGCAGTAAAAAATAATTAATTGAGGATTAATAAAAGCCTTTTCTCATTTCTGATTAACAACTGATAAACAATAAGTAAAGTAAACTATGGCCGTATCATGGCTTAAGAAGACTTGAAGATGCTTAAAAAGAGATTTACCCAATACATATGTAGGAAATTCACCTCCCTAAGCACTACATAATTACATACATAATTACTACATAATTGTGTGTCTGTAACTTGCTTTAGTAACCCTATTTCTAGAAACATTAACCTCTATGCTAAAGGAAATATGTGTATATTGGAAGATTATGTTTCTGTCTCTCTTCTCTATCTCATTTTGTGACTACACATACTAAGTTCCTTCAGTTATTCATAATATAATTTTCATCTTTTTACTTTTATTTATGTCTTTATATTTAATACAGGTTTCTTTTAAGTGGTGTACAGTTGGGTCTTGCTGTTTTTTCCAATGTGATGACCTGTGCTTTATTTAGACCATTTACACTTAATGTAATTATTTATGTGGTTGGGTTTAAATCTGCCATCTTGCTACTTCTTTGTCTGTGGATTGTGAGTTTTTTTTTTTACTCTGGCTAATGAAAACATGAACTGTGATGAAAACATGGAAGCTATGTGAGTTCCTAAGATTACTCATTTTAATCATTCCCCAGTGTCAGTAGGTTCCTCCCATTCATGTGCCGATCATTACTTAGTTGAATGTTCTGCATGTGCAGATTTCTGAGTCAGTGTGTCTCTCCTCTCTCTGGTACTCTGCCATGTGAAATCTAGCTGCTTTGGAGTCTCCAGACTCAGCTCCTTCTCTTCAACCTATGAAGACTGCCAGCCTCCTCCTGAGTTCTTCTCCACCCCCACTTTTCGGCACCATGGTTGCAAACTTTTCTAAAAGAATGCTTGTTTTGTTTACTTTCCATCTTTCCAAGATCAGCCCTCTACTGACTGATGTCCAAAATCTTGACACCACTATTTTATATATTGTATCAGTTTATTTTTATTTGTTTTAAGCAGGAGGGTAAATCTAGTCCTAATTACTCAAAACTGGCTAGACACTGAAGCTATCCATTACATAATATGGCTTTTAAACTGTCCTACATTATGATCACCCTCCCTATGACCTGCTACAGCTTGCCAATTTTCACCTTAGAATGTGATACCAAAATTTTACACAATTCTTAGCTGTGTTCTGACTTTAAAAGCATAAACATTACCACACAATTAAATTTTAACTTTATGCAAATCTACCACTGTTTAAATGATATATTCTCTATATTTTTTTATGTAGGAGATTTTTATAAAAATTTAAGCACAACATTTTATATTAAACCTTGTCTGATATCTTGAATCTAGGCAATTAATTCATTGTATCAAAATATTTTTAATCTGAATCTGTTATTATCAATACTGATAATTATGCTTTTCACTTATATTAGCTATTCCTCCAAACTTTGTTATCGGTACTAATCAGCTGAGGTGGTTATAACAAAATACTATAAACTGGGTGGCTTAAACAAGAATTTATCACTCATAGTTTTGGAGGCTGAGAAGTTCCAGATCAAAGTGTCACCTGATTCAGCTCCCTGGTGAGGGCTGTCTTACTGGCTTGCAGATGGCCACTGTTTCTCTGCATTCTCACATGGTAGAGAGAAAGAGGAAGAAAACTCTCTGGTTCTTCCTTTATAAGGGTATCATTGCCACCATGATGACCCTACTGTCATGAACTTATCCAAACCTAACTGCCTCCCAAAGGCCCTGTCTCTAGAGTCCATCACACTGGGGGTTAGGGCTTTAACATATGAATATTGGAGGAATACAATTTATTCCATGGCATTACTAAAAAATTGATTAAGAATGCTGTATATAAGCCTTTATTAAAATCATTCATGAAAAAGAAAAGCCAGACATAGTTACAAGTCCCTGTACTTCATATCAAAATTTATTCCTTAGTAGGCATTATTTGAGAACAATGAAAAGGATTTTTTTCATGTTGTCCAAAAAGATATGGAGAACTCATATCAAACTAATTACTGAAATCAAATATGTTATGTTTTCAGCAGTCATGTAACTTTTCAATATAGTACTTCTATTAAAAGATATTGAAGTTTGTCTAAAAACTTCATTAGACTGGAGCTAGATAGAGAGTTCCTACCTGGAAGGGATAATAATTGCAGAGGAAAAAATGAAATATTGAAAACTATTGTGTTACTGAGAAGAAAAATGGCTAAAATATTCCATTTAGCCTGTATTGTTCCAAAGGTATAAGTCCAAAAATAAATTTACTGAACACTGCCAAATAGTGTTTGACATGTAGGGGGAAATTTCAAAACCAGGGAAAATTCAAAACTAGCCTCTATCTTGTTAGCCTCACTAAATCTCTTAAGGTTGAAATAGTACCAAAAGGTAATTCCTAATTAAAAGGACACAAGCAATGTGAAAATCATTTTTATAGATATGGTCACTTTTATAGATATGGTCATTTTATAGATATGGACCATCATTTTAAGATATGGTCACTCAGCTTTTTATGTGCAAAGGAGGGGATTATTCTAAGATGGAGGGCTGATAATTATTTTTAGGGTTCCATCTTCCTTGCAACAAAGAATGTTTTTCAAGACAATTATTGTGTCCATAGAAATATGAGTAAGTGTGCAACGTTAAAAAATAACCAACAATTCTCATGTATATTATTTAGAAATTAAAACTCAACTTTTAAAGTTGACTTTAAAAATTTGCTTTTACTGTTAAGCTTCATGGCTTTGTATTCTTTGTGTTAAGGATCAACAGAGCAAAATGCACAACACACTTTGATAAGAATTCAGAAGATATTTATATTTCTCAACATTTTTCTTCATTTTTCTGATTATTATTATTATTTGAGACGGAGTCTCGCTCTGTCGCCCAGGCTGGAGCGCAGTGGTGCTCTCTCAGCTCACTGCAAGCTCCGCCTCCCAGGTTCACGCCATTCTCCTGCCTCAGCCTCCCGAGGGCTGGGACTACAGGCACCCGTCACTACGCCCGGCTAATTTTTTGTATTTTTAGTAGAGGCGGGGTTTCACCGTGTTAGCCAGGATGGTCGCAATCTCCTCACCTCGTGATCCACCCGCCTTGGCCTCCCAAAGTGCTGGGATTACAGGCGTGAGCCACTGTGCCCGGCCCCAGATTTCTGACTGCTTCCCTAGAAGTAGAATTATTAGGGTATGAGTGTCAAAGAATCATTGCTAATGATGTCATTTTTATTGGACAGTATTTTTTCTATGTGCCAATGAGGCTCTTCTGGGTCACCATTTTACATGGCCCTGGACCTATAATAAATTCATCTTTTGAGGGTCTCACTCAACACTGTTGTGTGTTGACTTCCACAACACTTACTGATGTCTAGTTTTCTGGATCAATTGAATTTCCAGTAAGAATTTAGAGCATTTCATGCTTTCTCAGGATCTTAAAGCCATGGAATATATTTTTCTTTTGCACTTGTTTTCACTTGCTAGTTTACATTCCACAACTGAAAACCTAATTTAAATATGGGCTGCCACTAATGACTTGTTCACGAACAGCACATAATAATATTCAGAAATTTGTAGTGCTCAAGCTTATTTGTCTCAGGAAGTCAAATCAAATGCCCAAGTATAACTCAGACAGTGGGGGTCAAAGTACTATAACAGGAAAAGGGACAGTGAATAATTATAAGTTTCTCATTTATTGGAAGATGCAGAGTAAGTTTATAAGCCATTTTAGTTGGTTGAAAATGCAAACTTTTAAGAAACGTTTTAGACCTTCCACAAAGCATTTCTTTTACTTCAAGAAATAGCACATAGGGAATAGTTCCAGGGTTCTCATTCTCCCCATTAATTAGTAACACTACTGAAATTTACTCTAGATGTTTCAAAGTTTACATTGCACACAGATTGGGATGATATTGTGTACCATATACACTATATTACTAGCAGTAAAATACATATACTAGAGTAAGTAAACCAATCCTTACGGAACTTTACTTTTTATTCATGTCAAAAGGAGCATAACAAACAAATAAATACTTGAAGTATTTTAATATGGAACCAGACAACCAACCAGAACATTGGCAAGCAAAGCTGAAATTCAATCCCACCGAAGCCAAAACTCAATGCCAACTTTTCAAGGTCTTTGAGGGAAGAATTTAGATAAGTAGAGTACCAAGGACAATGCTTGGCACACAGGAGAGGCGCTGATAGATGTTAGTTGTTAGCTTTCATAAATTTCATTATTTGCTAAGATAATTTGGATAATGTTTAAGTCTTTCAGCAGTTTTGAGTTGTTTTTAATATACATTAATACATTAAAAACATAAAGGAGTAATACCATATATGTCTTACTTCCCACCATTATTCAATTTGAATGAAATGTTTTCCTTTTCTCCTGGGATGGACAATCTTACATAGTTTGTAATTCCTTTCAAACCTGTCTACTTAGCCCCTTGAAAAACGACTCAAATCCATCTGTGTCAATCCTATGTCAAGAAAGATGAATTAGTTATTGAATTGAAATACTGAAATGCAAAGTGGAGAGGAATTCTGAAGCATTATGTTCCGTAAGAAAGTTTGCATAGATCCATACCTGCCACAGGCATTAGTGGATGTAACCACAACATAGTGCATAGTGTGAATCTATCATTACTGATCTAGGAATTTTTAATCTAAGGCAATTTCTTAGGAGAGCTAGCAGAAATATTTTCATCTGTATATCTTTTTTTTCTTTTTTTGAGACGGAGTCTCACTCTGTCGCCCAGGTTGGAGTGCAGTGGGGCGATCGCAATCTCGGCTCACTTCGAGCTCCGCCTCCCGGGTTCACGCCCTTCTTCTGCCTCAGCCTCCCGAGTAGCTGGGACTACAGGCGCCCGCCACCACGCCTGGCTAATTTTTTTGTATTTTTAGTAGAGACGGGGTTTCATGATGTTAGCCAGGATGGTCTCCATCTCCAGACCTCGTGATCCGCCCGCATCAGCCTCCCAAACTGCTGTGATTACAGGCATGAGCCACCACGTCCGGCCTCACCTATATATCATTTTTAAGAAATTAACTCTGGGTATATATAATCTATAAAAACAAGATTTTATTGCACTTAAAACTAGGGCCAAAATAAGAAATAATAAATACGCTTAGTAGCACATAGTACTTATGTCTATCAATCCTTGTAGATGTCCACAGAGAAGGAATTATTTTTATGGGTTTTTACTAACTGGTATTTAAAATAAAATATCCATCTAATTAAATATATATGTCCAACGTCTTCTACCCTACAAACATTCTTATTATTTGGAGTCACTGTCTCAATAGGTTGCTTTAAAAATTATGTAGGATGATCAGAATTTTTTGACACAGGTTCCATACCCAAGGAACACTCAAGAATGACAGAGAGATATATTTCAAGATACTTAATGTAACTGAGATTGTGGGAGTCTTTAAAACCAAGGACCAAAGACTTAAGAGTTCAAGGTCTAAAGTGCCCTTTTTGAATGTATTCTTGATATTAGTAATAAGGCAAATTACATACACACACACACACACACACACACACATATATATATATATATAAATTTGAGAGAGCTCAACTTATCCACAATGAAGAAAAATAAAGAATCCCACCCAAGAATATGCCTTTTATTCCTGCCAGCCCCAGGATGATCATGAGATAAGGAAAATGAAATAGAAAAAAAAGGAATATAATGTCTCTCCTATGAATTTTTAATCCCTTTACAGGCTCCTTTTACTTTTGTTTATAACATAATTAAACTGAAAATCAAAAGCAAAGATTCAATAATACAGCAGTGGTAAAAGCAACATAATATAGCAAAAATTTGGGGGTCCAAAAATGTCAAAGAGGAATGTTTGCATGTGACTGTATATGGTGATACTATGAACACTATTACAAGAGAAATGAGAATGGAAATCTTGGAATCCACCACAATAAGGTGATGATTAAACCCTCGGAAATAATACCAATAGAGTGAAGTATGGGATTAGAGATGGAACAATATCAAATACAGAGAAAACAAAAAAAGATGAGGGTTTAGAAACGTCTGGAATTTAGCAATTAGAAACTTGCTGAGTGACGTTTGGAAGAGGAGCTTTATTACAATGTTGGGTGTAGAAACCAGATTGCAGTTGAAGAATGAATGAGTGATAAGGAAACAGGGGATATGATTTTAGGAAGTATAATCAAATAGGGTGCAGTTAAAACTTGAGGTTTTTAAAGGTAGAAATCTCTAATCATGTTTATAGAGGAGGAAAAGACATGGTACAGAGAAAAAGAGTGAAAATGAGGCAGGCAGGCTGATGCCAGATGGAGCAAGTCTGGAAAGAGGTAAGAAGTAAAGGGATAAAGGGCACTGATTACAGGAGCGTCCTTTAAAAAGACATTTCTCAGGGAGAAGTATCGAGAAAGGAGAGAATCTGAAATAGAGAGGTAAGAAATTGAGTTTTTTGTTAAACTGCCCCAACTTAACTGGAATAATAGCTAAGCATTGCCAGATTTAGCAAATAAAAATATAGGACACCTAGTTAAATTTGAATTTCAGATACACAAGAAAAAATTATAGGGTAGCTATGTCCCACACAATATTTGGAATATATTCACACAAAAAATAAATGACGTTGTTGTTTATCTGAAATTCACAGTTTTGCTTGAGACATACGGTAAAAAAGCCCTTTATCAGACACACAAATTTAAATGGGCATCCTCTGGATTTTGGTGTAGTGAATTGGATTGGAAATACCATGACAGAGTTCAGGGTATGTTCTACCCCTGGCCACCAGCTTGCTGTGTTACCAGGGAGCACATCTGTCAATGACAGCAGGTAGTAGTAACAGTCAAATGGGGTTTGAATTCCAGTTCTGTCACTTCTTAGCTTTATAATCTTCTGCAAGTTTGGTTGACAGAAGGATTAAATGAAATACTTGACCTAAAGTATAAAGCACAACTGTTGTTACAGAGTAAGCAGCTGATAAATATTAGACACTGGTGTGGTGATGAATGGCACTGGGAGTAGAGGCTGTAGTTGTTTGTTTTATTCTGCGCATATATAAATTTTATGTAGAAAATAGTAATGTCAGAACTATTTGGAATAATATTGACAATCAATATTAGTTGAGTTTCAGAACTGGGAAATCAGACACTCACATTTAAACTATAAATGATATGTTTATTACAACAGTGCTTCCTGTATAACTTTTACAACATTAATGGCTCTTCTTGCACTAACTCTTAAAGCAACAGTGTCATCTAGTGGCCGTGAAGTCAATAATGAACAATTAAGAACACCTGGATAAAATTTGTGAGGTTTTTATCTGCACAGAAGTTATTGAATTTATATCAGTGATAATGTTGATGGTAAAATTTTCTGTAACCCATTACATCAACTCATCTCATTTTGTCTCATTAAAATGATGCACACTCGACAACATGAGGGCATTGGGTATCTGCTGTCCTTACCTACTTTTATTAAAGAAACATACCAGGAGGGTTTAATTATGAAATTACTCAGATGTACTTTGGACTTCCAAGACCTTCTCCTAACTCTATTATTCCCTGAAAACTTTGGCATAAGGGGAGGGATAAGTGAGCAAAGTTGGAAATATGAAACTTGAGACTTCCTCAATTACCAGCCTCAAATTGCCATTCATTCTATTTAGGTTAGAGGTTTCTATTTTCTTTTTCATGCAGTTAAGAATATCTATGCTTTTCTTTTGGAAAAGAAACTTTCCCAAAACACAAATTAAGATATAAATATCTGGTTACAAATTTTGTATCTGTATTAATTGGGGACCAGCGTCTATTCCAGACACATTACGTAGCTTCTGTCTTGAGGGCTTTTCAAAGAGATAAGAGATTTATAGTTCATAAAGCTATGCATGTAAGTAAAATTTTCAGAAAGTAATGAATAGGGCAGCTTTTGTTCACTTCTAGAAATGGCAAGAGAAATTAAGTTAAGAATCCCAAGTAGCTTTTAGGGGAGATTTTACTCTGACCCCATTTCATCTATTTGTTATATGAGAATATTATAGAAGTCACAAACTGGAATCTCATGGCCTAATGGTCAGAAGATGGTTAAATTAAGTAAACTTGGCATGAAAACTGGTAATATATCAACTCAGATATGGCTCAAGAGTTATTAATCAATGATTGTTGGAAGTATTTCCTGAGTTTGTGAGAAATACATATATTTTAAACATCAGTTTGAAATCAGTCCTTTTAAAGAACTAATCTTTTTAGATATACTTTTTAAATCCCCAGACAATAATTTTCAATTACCAAATATTTCTGTGGCTCCCAGACCTTTTGCAGTTTTCTCTTCCCCAGACGCCCCTTCACCCAAAATCTCTCATAAATATTTCATAGCTTACACTGTTTCACAGTGTTCCTAGACTGGTGGGAATTCTGATTTTCTCTTTTCATCTTGATCGAAATGAATAAAGATATGAACATGGATAATTTATTAGAAACTGCATGCCAGATTCTTTAAAGTCAGTCCTAAATATGAGTGAGAATGTACCTCCAGTAATATTTCTTTCCATCTCCTCTAGTTCTCCTTTTTCTCTTGCTGTTTATTTTTAGGACTTTAGGGACTTAGCCCTCAATTACCAGAGTTGAGACATAATTCTACCCTGCTGAAATTCCAGGTACTTGGGCTGGACATGGTGGCTCATGCCAGTAATCCAGCACTTTGGGAGGTTGAGGTGAAAGGATTGCTTGAGCCCAGGAGTTCAAGGCCAACGTGGGCAACATGGCAAAACCCACTTTCTACAAAAAAAAAAAATTAGCCTGGCATGGTCGCTCATGCCTGTAATCTCAGCTAGTTGGGAGGCTGAGATAGGAGGATAACTTGAGCTCAGGAGGTGGTGGTTACAGTGAGTCAAGATCACACCACTGAGGGAGGGAGGGAGGGAGGAAAGGAGGAGGGAAGAAAGGAAGGAAGGAAGGAAGGAAGGAA
>NW_012114710.1:5904638-5979126 GCF_000951035.1 Colobus angolensis palliatus
GAAGGAAGGAGAGAAAGAGAGAGAGAAAGAGAAACAAACAATGACTGTTTCGCAACAATGACAAGCCTATTCATTGAATGAAAAGATTATTTTCAATTTTCCCATTTGAAAAAAAATATGGTTTTCATTCAAGTTTGGCTGTTTTATTTAACAGCATCAAATACTTCAACATTTAATTTCTGAATTCCCTCATGGGACTTGAGAATGGAGCAAGTATTTTATGAAGCTGAAAAGAAGGCAAAAACAGGTGTCTTTCACTACCAAGTCTCTGTGCCCCACTTTTATTAAAAAAAAAAATAACAGAAGGGCCACCCAATTTTAATGAATGCAATAACAATGACTATGTGTCATTGCTTTAGTAATGGCTAAATGGTTGGCAACTACTCTACTTCTTAAGAGACCTAGAAGAGCTTCCTAAGGCACACACTAATTAATGAAGGGTTTGGTGGGCCACTCTGAAAAATAACAGCTTTAACATTTTGAGCAGAATTAAAAAGAAAAGTTAGTGATATGTCCAATAGACTTGCTTAAAGCCGATTAAGTTATATAACTCGTGAGCTCCAAAATGTATTCCTAACCAACATTCACACTCAGAAAGGCGGTAGTCATCCATTGAAGGACATGAAAAAAACAGATACCAGAATTGTCAGAGAACTGAGGATTATACTAGTGAAAAAGAAGTTAAACTAAGTTGATTAGGAAAATGATTTCAAGATTCACATAAACCAGTATTAAATCTATTCTTGTTTCAGTTTTCTACCTCTGCCCCTGATCAATTTGGAATAAGCAGATGTTTCTGGAAACCCAGATTAGAATATCATCCTTAAGATTTTTGGAGAAGAGCCCAGGGACAGAGTGAAGGCAGTAAAAGAGAATGGAAGGTTGTTCTGGGGGCTGGAAGACAGTAACTCACTCACATGTCTAAAAATAGTATGTCTGTAACAACAGGAAGTTCAAAAGATTGTTGTAGCAATTCTGGCTTTCTGGAGGACTCTATGACCAAAGCATAGGTGGACTGACAATAAAACACATTGAACTAAAACAGAGGTAGCTGAGAGTTTTAGGTGTAGTTTGGGACAAGTTGCTTTGCCTTTTCAGCTTTCAAGAACATATTTGTCTGAAAGGTGAGATTTAAGGTTCCACACCCCTCTCCTACATTTTTTTTCTATTTTTTTTTTCTATTTTTTTTTCTTAAAGACAGAATCTCACTCTGTTGCCTAGGCTGGAGTGCAGTGGCACAATCTCCACTCACTACAACCTCCACCTCCCAGGTTCAAGCGATTCTCCTGTCTCAGCCTCCCAAGGAGCTAGGATTACAGGTGCGTGCTGCCATGCCCAGCTAATTTTTGAATTTTTTGTAGAGACTGGGTTTTGCCATGTTAGTCAGGCTGGTCTTTCCTGACCTCAGGCGATCCACCTGCCTCGGTCTCCCAAAGTACTGGGATTAGAGGCATGATCCACTGCACCCCGCCCCTCTCCCACATTTTCTAAGGGAAAAGCTGTCTACTGTTCTTCCACGCTGTCTCTTCAGTGACCTACTTCTCTTTTCTCCTGCTTCTCTTCTTTTTCTCTTACTTCTCTTCTTTTTCTCTTCTCCTCTTCTGCACTTATCCTATTTTGCATTATTGCAAGCCTCGATCCAATGAATCTTAACTAGGCTGAAATAAATTACTCTCTGTTTGGTGGTTTCTTTTTCATTAGGGTCTCACCAGGATATCAAAAAGTACAATTTAAATACAATCAGGCAAGGCTGTGGAAGTATCTTTAAAACCCAAGGCATTCTCCACCAACTTGGAAGTATTCCCAATATAATTCAGTTCTCCCGATGAACATTAAGCACATTCTTGGCTAGAATTGTCAAGCCTTAATTTGTCAGTAATCACCAGCTTTCAAAAATGCATAGCCTTTATTGGAATCACAGGAGCCCCAAGAGATCAACTCATTCAATCATCTGTATTCTCTAAATGCTTGTCCCCTAGTAAAAGCAACATTTTGTTTAGATTGAAGCTTCATAGAGGTGTGTTACAAGTCTGTTAGGCATAGGCAGTGCCTGATTCTTTTATACGATGCTTTGAGCCTTGTGGATGTTCTGTCAACAAACACTAGCTCCATGAAATAGGCCAATTTAGGATGTCTGAAAACATTATCACTAGATCTCCCCACTCTTTGCCAGCTATTCAAACATTCTGGCACTCTGATTTCTCCAAATCAAGCCAATGTGATTTTTTAGATGCCTCTCAAATTCAGCAAGACATGTTTAACCCAAAAAAACTGGTTATGGGGCACATGCCCTGGAAAATCTACTGGTAAAATACAAGAGGGAATATACTTAATATTGTAAGGAACATAGTATGTTGTAGTGGAAAAGGACTGGAAAAGGACTTTTTTTGTTTTAGCAATAAAGTTTCCCTTTCATGGAAAGTGAAGTTTTGAATCAGCAGTAAAATACCTGATATCTTTTCATCACAGATTCTCTGAGTTTCTCTAAATATTGCTCTAAAAACAGTGTATGAGAATTCTCATTCATAATACAGACTCTATATGATGGGAAATAGAAATAGCATATTTTGGTTAGAAATAAATGTATTTGGTTAGAAATAAATCTGAAAATGCTTACATTGAAAGACTTGAGTTCCATGAAAATTTCTATCAGGAAAGTGGTCCTTTATTTATTGCATATGTACTTTAAAAATACATTCAGAGAAAAACCTAATTTCAGATTCATTTTATTTTTCTTAGTCATTCTGGTCCTAAAAGAACTTGTCAGCTTGAAAATCTTAGGTAGTTTTTATTACACAATAACAAAATTATATAAAATAATAGATGAAGATTTCCTATACCTACTTTTCTAAAAAATGACACGAAGACCCATCACTATGACTATGAAGTTCTTATTATATCAAAGGAAAGCCATTGGAGTAATGTCAGATAATGCTCTGACCTCCAGTTCCTGCCTAGCCGTGGTAAAGAATCAAAACAGGGAAGACAGACAATGCTCACATGTGCGCGCGCGCACACACACACACACACACACACACACACACACACATGCACATATACATACACAGTTCCCTGTGTCATACAGTATTTGCCCCCTGCTTGGAGATCAGAAACCGAAACTACTGGCTCCATTTTTTTCTTATAGTTTTAGGATTTAAAATAATCCACCAGAAGCTGCAAATTGGAACACAGTGATTCAAAGTGTCAGACTCTTAATCCATCAGAAGAAAAAGAAAAGAAAAGAAAAGAAATTTCATCACTGACACAGCCAGACCTTATTAAGTGGTCCCCTTCCAAGAGTGTGCCTTCCGACTTTGCAACAGGCTCCCCGTGTGTGATTCTGGCCTTCTCCTCATTACAAGAACCTTCTGTACATGTCCCTGTATCTTTGGTATCTGAGACTACAACATCTAAGGAAATAAGTTAATTGTTCACTTGCTAAAACCCCATATAAGACGAGTCTAAAAGAGGGCTTAAATTTGTAGAACAACAGTGAAATCATAGTCATCTGACGATATAAGGATATAGTTCATTCCTTATCAGAATCCATGCCTTTGCTAATATTTTTCTTTCCAATGGCCTGTTGAGCATTTCCACTAATGTCCAGTTAGCATCCTTAATTTCCCATATCTATCATATAATTAAACTCATCCTTTTCCACCATATCCAGAGCCCCTTTCCAAATCTCTTACCATGCTACTTGGCACCCACGTTCTTACAAATACCCAAATAAAACCCAGATAAGATGGAAAGCTTCTAGCTATTCATGTCTCCACCCACTTTGCTCTTTGATGCATAGTAAGTTGGTTCTATCTCTAAAATAAAGGTCTTCTAAATCTATCTCATGTTCAGTTCCCACTGCCATAAACTCAACTGTCATTTAGTGTACTCATGCAGACTAGTCTTATAAATTCAATTTGGTCTTTTTCCTCCTTGCTTGATTATACCCTCTTAATTCATCTTCCGCACTGTTGCCATCACCTTTAACCATTCCCTGTTCTGTAGTATTGAATACACGTAAACATAAGCTTCTAGAAATTCAAGGTCCTCCATGACATCTGTTACAAACATTGACTGAACACGTACTGTGATGCCAGGCTATGTGCTTTTCATAAATTGATTCACTTAATCTTTATAATAAGCCCCTGAAAAGGGACTACATTTTATGTTACAAGTAGAGAGGTCACTGATAGAGGCCCTGAGAAGTGAGGAAACTTGCTTTTGGTCCCACTGTGGTAAATACAGGAATAGGAGCAAAACGTGCTAGGAACCATCAGGGAAAAACTGTTTACCAATCAGATGGAATTGCATAGAGAAGTCCCCAGGTGGGCATAGCATGACAGGTTCAGAGCACTGAAAGGAAGACAGTTGGGAGGAAAGTGAGCTTAAGGAAAGAATGGCAAGAGGTGAGACCAGAGAAGAGGTAAGAAAAGCTAAACCACAAAGTGCCTGTAAGGGATGTCAAGGAGTTTGACCTTTGTCTAGAACATAACTGGCAGCTAACGAATGTTTCTATGTATGCTTTGGTTTATAGCAGCTTACTCATGTTAAACAAAAATTGGACAAGCCCAAGTTGGAGAATGGATGAGCAAAGTGTATCACAGTTATAATATGGAATACTATTCAGTAACAAAAAGGAACACACTCGTGATATATGCAACAATATGGATGAATCTTGAAATCATTATACTAAGTGGAATAAAAGCCAGCAGAAAAGAATAAATATTGTATGATTCCTTTTACAGGAAGTTCTACAACAGGCAAAATCTATGGTGAAAAAAAAAATCAGAAAAATGGTTGTTTGCCGGGGGTGAAGGGGCAGCATGGAATTTACCAGAAAGCAGCGTTGCCAGATTAATTTTGAATTTCAGATAAACAAATACTTTTTTAGTAAAAATGTGCACTGTGCAATATTTATGACATTACCATATAAAAGGGTATCCATTGTTTGCTAACATTCATATTTACCAGGGCACTCTATATTTTTATTTGTAAAATTCATCAACCTTACAGAGAAGGGACATGAGAACATGTTTTGGGGTGGTGGCAATGCTCCATATCTTTATCAAGGTTTGGGAATGTATTTGCCAAAGTCTTGTAAATTTGTGCATAGGAATGTTCATGTAAAAAAGCTAAAAATATTAAGTATTTAACTCTAGTTAGTGATATGCACACTGAAATACTAGAAGGGAAATATACTGATGTTTACAACTTATGTCAAAATGCATAAAAAATAAGATAGACTGATGACTGAAGAGAGGAATAAATAGATATTTAATAAGGCAAATACAGTAAATGTTAATTATAGAATCTAGGTGATGAGTATATGGGTGCTCATTGCAAAGTTCTTCCAACTTTCTGTATGTTTGAAAATTTTCATAATAAAATGTTAGAGGGGAAAATTCACACCCTGCCCTCATGGAGTTTACACTGTAGTAGAAGAAGATAGATAATAAATACATGAGTAAGTAAACTGTAGAGTGAAATAGAAGGTGATGAGGGAGAAAGATAAGGGAAAGGCCTTTGTGCATGTTGGGGCGGGCATCATAATTTTAAACAGGGTGGCCAGGGAGGGACTTCCTAAAGGTTGTGGGGAAATGAGCCAGAACATCTGAGGGAACACTGATCCAGGCAGAGGAAATAGAATATGGAGAGTGGGACTGGCAGGATTCGAGCAGCGAAGAGCTTGGTCTGACATTTTAAAGGAATCCCTTTCTGGTCATTGTGCTAGCACAGATAAAAGCTCTCTGAGGCTTCGTCCGTCGTCTCCTAAGTTTGGATAATGTCTTCTTTATGAGAAGTAGCAGTAAATATTTGTTGGATGAGCACTTAGAAACATAAAGTAAAAATCTTTCAGTGAGATATGGATATTTTATTCTTTGAAGTAGTACTTTCTTTTTCAAACCAATGTTACTTACTTGAATGAGGCATTTTAATTGGTCAGTTTTCAAACATTTTAAACTCACTTTTTTGTCCTCTATTTGGAAAGATAAAATAATAAACCACAAGTAACCCCTGGTTTCTTCAGTCACACCAGAAAGAAATCACAGGCTTTGGTTATAATTAAAGTGACTGGAGGCTTTTTCTAATTTTACTAGGGGAGTGATGGCCATGATCCAACTTCCCTACTTTCCAATACACTCACTTTCTTCCTCTCTCTCCAAATATGTATCAAATTACTTACAAGAATAAAAGCCAGTAACTTCCCATAAAGTGGCTCTCGTGAAGCTTCTGGCCCATGCAGCCCCTACCCCAGGCTGTCTGCCTGCAACTCATGATCCAGCCTTAATGCTGACCAGCTTGCTCACCTTTAGTCTGCAGTGATATTGATGAGCCCCACCTCACTTCTTAAGGCCCAAACACTTACCTTTGAATGTGTCAGAACTCTCAGCTGCCTGTGGATGGCCTGAATCTATGATTATAGATCCTTTGCCTTCCCCATCCCACCTTCTAAAGTAGCCTTGCTCTTTTAGTTTCCATAGCTCATTTTCTCACTTGCCAACACCTATGTTTACTACTGCGCTGCCATATTAACTATCTTCATTCACTCCAGCCATGCATCTAGAAACAAGGCACATGTCTCCTGTCACCTCAGATGATTTATCTGGCCCCTCAGGGCACTGACTCAAGGACCTTTTACAAGTCCCTTCTTTAATTCTGGTGTGCCATGGCTGCTCTATGAGTCTCCAGATCCCTTTTGAACTTCAGGTCAGGAGCTTTCATGCAATTTGGAGACTTGTGGCCTACAGAAGGCTCCCAAAGTACCAGCAGTAAATTTGCAGCTTAAACTGCCTAGGGAGATTCTCATGGACACGAGGCAAAATAGTTCTTTAGCAAGAGCAAGTGACTTCCAGCCACTTATTTTCTAATAGCTGTAGTCTAGAAAACAACTTAGACAGCAAGGAACATGCAGAGATATTTTATGAAAAAATACCAATGAGAGTTTCCAATGTTATTCTGGAGATGTTAGAAGCTTCATCAAATAAAAAAATTAAGCCCAGCTTTGTTAAAAACTTTCTTGGTAATATCCATTAATAAATATGTTGAGAAAGAAAACAATGCTTTTTAAAATAAAAGTCCTAAAATAGCTATTATACATAATGGTTTATTGCTTTGATTATAGAAAAATAGTATCAATGCTTTAACTAGATTTAGCAACTCTTTATCCACTGAATTCAACTAACACCATTGTGAAAAGTTGTTAGTAATATTGAGTAATTAAATGGAGAAAATCCATTTGGATTGCATTTACAAATAAGATACACAAATATAAAGAATCAGAGACCACACTTGAATTACTCTTAATAACTGAGGACATAAATAGAATTCATTAATAATCCTAAAATAATATATATTCTTCTGTTTGAAGCTACTCCCCCACAACACAGATGTTAAGAGTTTATAACAAACAGTAAACTTGAGTTTCTCTTTTTTATTCTCTGAGGCAAATGTGAGTGAAAAACAAAAATTCCAAAGAGCAGCCACAGAAGAGACAAAAAAAGGAAAAAAATTGAAGCTAGATAATTCACACGAAGTTATTTCTCCAGTTGCTTTAACTTCATCAGAATAAAAAAAGTTGGTTGTAATTGTTAGAAAATATTTTGCAGTTTCAGATCCCAAAAGGAGAGTTTCAGATGGATTATAGATTGACAAGATAACCACTCTCTCATACACATACACATACATGTATATGTGGAGAGAGATTGATTAAGTTTCTAATTTAATTAATCAGTGATTCAGAACATGAGTTGACCCCACAGGGCAGAAGTAGACGCATCCTTCCAGAGTCTGGTTACCATGGTGACACTTGATACATGACCATGCAACCAGTAACACTAAATTTCCTGACATCAGAGTAATGAATTTTTTTAGCACACATTTAGCCTGGGCTTTTAGCTTTTTAAATATTCAACTGGTTGCTATCCACTATATCCATAGGACTCACTCATTCACTTGCTTCAGATCTCTGATCAAATATTACCTTATCTGATTCAGGCCCTATATAAAAAGTATTCCCATAATTCTCTATCTTCTGGATCCTCTTTTACTTCACCAAAGTACTTATCATTATATTGTTAGCCCGTTGTTTACTGTTTGTCTCCCTCCATTAGAAAGCAAGGGCCCTGCCAGTTTTGTTCATGCCATATCATTAGAACAGTGCCCGGTAGATAGTAACCCCTCGTTAATATTGGTCTAATAAGTGAATAAATGGGAAAATAAGAATTTGTTAAGAAGAGGTAATCATAAGAAGCCATTATGTATATTAGCTTTTTAAAGACTTCCATGTTAAAAAGCATTGTTTTCATTCTTAACATATTTATTAGTGGAGATTACTGAGAAAATTTTAAATGAAGCTGGACTCCATTTTTCATTTGATAAAGCTTCTAAAATGTCCAAAATAACATCAGAAACTCTCATTAGTTTTTCTTCAGAAAATATATCTCTTTACATGTTCCTTGTTGTCTAGGTTATTTTCAGGACTACCACTATTAGAAAATAAATGTCAGGAAGTCATTTGAAGTTCTATTTTAGATGTCTTGAAATTGAGAAGCTTGGAAACACAGGTTAAAATAGAGAAACAGATTCAGACACTACTTACTGAGAGGTGATAAATGAAGCTAAATGAAACTGGTGAGAGTAGAGATTCATTTGGTAAAGAAAAAGCGCTCAAAAAGAAGAAAATGGGACTGAGTAGAGAATCCTATGCAACACACGGTTTTGAGAGAAATATAGAAGAGGATTCTGTCAAAGGGATGGGGAAAAGGAATGGACCTCAGGCATATAATTCCAAGAGGCAGAAGACAGTCAATCAAGCCCAACCTTCCATGTAGTACCAGTCAGAGGAGGAGGAGCTAGACTGGGAGTAAGTCACTGATGACCTCTGAAAGGCCAGTTGCCATGATATGGATGAGCAGAAACCAGGTTGCAGTACCTTGGAATATGACAAGGACAGGAGTAGAAAGGAGAAGTTAGGGAGCCAACATTTTCTTTTGTGTCACCTGAGATAGATGGATAGATAAAATTTTCTCCCCAAGACCAAGACGGCACATACATTGTAGCTGAGATCATGGGGTTAAAAATGATAAACAAAACACTTTTCTAGGGGGCAGGGAGGGCCAAGATGGCTTACTAGAAGCAGCATGGTTCAGAAGCTCACATCAAAAAAAAAAACACAATAAGCATGTGAATCCTTCACCAGCAACCAAGGTATCCAGGTTCTCTCATCAAAACTGACTAGAAGGCTGGCATGACCCACAGAGAGAAGGAAGAGCCGTGTGGTGCAGCGGCCCACCTGAGAGCCACACGAAGGAGAATCCCCTCCCCCAGAGAAAGGAGGCAGTGAGTGAGTGCACTACTCAGCTGGAGAAACTGTGCTTTTTCCACGGAACTGTGCAATCCACAGATCGGAAGATCCCACTCGCAAACCCATGCACTGGGACCTAGCATCCCAACCCTGGAACTTACAGATTCTTATAGCCTCTCAGCTGGAATCTGTTCAAGCCTAATGAACTCTCAGGAGGAGGAGCAACCAGCATCTGCTGCCACTGCCTGCTGTCTAAGCCATTTGAGCTCCCTGCGGGAGGGGCAGCAGCCAGCACTGGGACTCACAACTGCCTAACACGCTAAGCTCCCTAGGCAAGGGAAAGGCAGCCCCCATTTCTATAGCTCCAGGCTGCGCTTTCTCCCTGCTGGAGCCAGGGAGTCTGGATGGCTTGGTCCCAACTCTTGTCCCACAGCCCAACACACTGGCTGTGTCAGTCTATGGCCAGAGTGCTTCTTCAGGTCTAACCCTGACCCATCCTTCCTCAGTGGGTAGGGCTTCCCTGCAGGATCTCCAATAA
Source organism: Colobus angolensis palliatus (assembly GCF_000951035.1). NCBI lineage: Eukaryota > Metazoa > Chordata > Mammalia > Primates > Cercopithecidae > Colobus > Colobus angolensis. The sequence continues at coordinate 5,914,481 of NW_012114710.1, forward strand.
CTCCTGCCAGAGGCTCAGGGACAGAATTCGGATCTCCCTGGGCCTGAGCTCCTAAGGAGAGGGGTGGCTGCAGTCTCTAAGGACCAGCAGACTTAGCCTCTCCTCCTGGTAGTTCTGAGGAATCCAGACAACCTAGACAAGTGGATTTTCCCCCAGCAAAACACACCTTCTCCACCAAGGGACAAAGTACTTTGTTAAATTAGTCCTGCTCCCCGTGCCACCCAACTGGGTGAGATCCTCCAACAGGGTTTGTCAGACACCCTATACAGGAGCAATCCTACTGGCATCAGGGGTTGGGGCCTCTTGAGGTCAGAGGTCCCAGAAGAAGGAGGAGGCACCCATCTTTGCTGTTCTCCAGCCTCCTTGAGTGACATCTCCAGGCATGGGGGCGAATCAGATGAAAAAGGCCTGAAGTTAACCCCCAGCCAACTGCAGCAGCCCTACAGAAGAGGGTCCTGACTACTGAAAGAAAACAAACAAGCAGAAAGTGACAACAACAGCAGCAGCATCATCAACAACAACAACAAGTCCACCACAAAAACCCCATCCAAGAGGCAGCAGCCTCAAAGATTGAAACTAGACAAACTCATGAAGATGAGAATCAATGAAAAAATGCTGAAAACCCAAAAGGCCAGAGTGCCTCCTCTCCTTCAAATGATGGCAACATCTCTCCATCAAGGCCACAGAACTAGACGGAGGATCAGATGGACGAATTGATAGAAGTAGACTTCAGAAGATAGGTAATAAAAAACAACAATGAGCTAAAGAAGCATGTTCTAACCCAATGCAAAGAAGCTAAGAACCTTCATAAAAGGTTAGTATAATTAATAACTAGAATAACCAGTTTAGAGAGCAACATAAAGGACCGGATGGAGCTAAAAAACACAGCACGAGAACTTCTTAAAGCATACACAAGTACCAACAGCCAATCAAACAAGCAGAAGAAAGGATATCAGAGTTTTAAGACCACCTTACTGAAATAAGACATGCAGGCAAGAATAGAGAAAAAAAGAATAAAACAGAATGAACAAAGCCTTCAAGAAGTATGAGATTTCTTAAAAAGACCGAACGTATGATTCATTGGAGTACCAGAAGGAGATGGGGAGAATGGAAACAAGTTGGGAAACACACTTTAGAATATTATCCAGGAGAACTTCTCCAATCTAGCAAGACAGGCCAACTTACAAATTCAGGAAATACAGAGAAAACCATTGAGATACTCCATGAGAAGATTAACACAAAGACATATAATCATCATATTCTCCAAGGTCAAAGGAAAAACTGTTAAGGGCAGCCAGAGAGAAAGTCCAGGGCACCTTACAAAGGGAAGCCCATCAGTTCTTTGAAACCAATGAGAATGAGGAGACAATGTACCATAATCTCTGGGACACAGCTAAAGCAGTGTTAAGAGGGACATTTATAACACTAAATGCCCACACCAGAAAGCTAGAAAGATCTCAAATCGGCATCCTAACATCACAATTAAAAGAGCTAGAGAAGCAAGAGCAAACTAATCCAAAAGCTAGCATAAGACAAGAAAAAACTAAGATAAGAGAAGAACTGAAGGAGTTAGAGACACGAAAAACCGTCCAAAAAATAAATGAATCCAGGAGCTGAGTTTTTGAAAAAATTAAAAAAGCAAATAGACTGCTAGCTAGTCTAATAAAGAAGAGAGAGAAGAATCAAATAGACACAATAAATATGATAAAGGGGATATCACCACTGACCCCACAGAAATACAAACTACCATCAGAGAATACTATAAACACTTCTACACAAATAAACTAGAAAATCTAGAAGAAATGGATAAATTCCTGGACATATACACCCTACTAAGACTAAACCAGAAAGAAGTCAAATCCCTGAATAGACCAATAACAAGTTCTGAAATTGAAGCAAAAAAAGTCCAGGACCAGATGGATTCACAGCTGAATTCTACCATAAATACAAAGAGGAGCTGGTACCATTCCTTCTGAAACTATTCCAAATAATTCAAAAGGAGGGACTCCTCACTCATTTTATGAAGCCAGCATCATCCCGATACCCAAACCAGGAAGAGACACAACAAAAAAAGAAAACTGATGAACATTGATGTGAAAATCATCAGTAAAATACTAGCAAACTCAGTCCGGTAGCACATGAAAAAATTTATCCACCACAATCAAGTCAGCTTCATCCCTGGGATGCAAGGCTGGTTCAACATATACAAATCAATAAATGTAATCCATCACATAAACAGAACCAATGACAAAAAACACATGACTATCTCAATATATGCAGAAAAGATCTTTGATAAAATTCAACATCCCTTCATGTTAAAAATTCTCAATAAACTAGGTATTGATGGAACATATCTAAAAATAATAAGACAAACCCACAGCAAATATCATATTGAATGGGCAAGAGCTGGAAGCATTCCCTTTGAAAACTGGTACAAGACAAGGATGCCTTCTCTCACCTCTCTTATTCAACATAGTATTGGATGTTCTGGCTAGGGCAATCAGGCAAGAGAAAAAAAATAAAGAGTATTCAAATAGGAAGAGAGGAAGTGCAGTTGTCTCTGTTTGCTGAAGACATGACTTTATATTTAGAAAACCCCATCATCTCAGCCCAACTTCTTGAACTGATAAGCAACTTCAGCAGTCTCAGGATACAAAATCAATGTGCAAAAATCACAAGCATCCCTATACACCAATAATACACAAGCAGAGAACCAAATCATGAGTGAACTCCCATTCACAATTGCTACAAAGAAGATAAAATATCTAGGAATACAATTTACAAGGGACATGAAAGCCCTCTTCAAGGAGAACTACAAACCACTGCTCAAGGAAATAAGAGAGGACACAAACCAATGGAAAAACATTCCATCCTCAGGAATAGGAAGAGTCAATATCATGAAAATGGCCACACTGCCCAAAGTAATTTATAGATTTGATGATATTCCCATCAAACTACTACTGACATTCTTCACAGAATTTAAAAAAAAAACTTTTAAATTGCATATGGAATCACAGAAGACCCTGTAGAGCCAAGACAATCCTAAGCAAAAAGAACAAAGCTGCAGGCATCATGCTACCTGACTTCAAACTATACTACAAGGCTACAGTAATCAAAACAGCATCCTACTGGTGCCAAAAGAGACAGACAGACCAATGGAGCAGAACAGAGACCTCAGAAATAATGCCACACATCTACAACCATCTGATCTTTGACAAGCCTGAAAAAAACAAGCAATGGGGCAAGATCTCCTATTCAAGTAAATGGTTCTGGGAAAACTGGCTAGCCATATGCAGAACACTGAAACTGGACCACTTCCTTACACCTTATACAAAAATTAACTCAAAATGGATTAAAGACTTAATGTAAGACCTAAAACCATAAAAAACCTAGAAGAAAACCTAGGTCATACCATTCAGGACACAGGCATGGGCAAAGACTTCATGATAAAACGGTATAAGCTATTGCAACAAAAGGCAAAATTGACAAATGGGATCTAATTAAACTAAAGAGCTTCTAGAAGCACAGCAAAGGAAACTATTATCAGACTGAACAGGCAACCTACAGAATGGGACCAAAATATTTTGCAATCGACCCATCTGACAAAGGTCTAATATCCAGAATTTACAAGGAACTTAAACAAATTTATAAGAAAAAGACCAACAACCCCGTCAAAAAGTGGGCAAAGGATATGAACAGATGCTTCTCAAAAGAAGACATTTATGTGGCCAACAAACATATGAAGAAAAGCTCAACATCACTGATCATCAGAGAAATGCAAATCAAACCCACAATGAGATAATCTCACTCCACTTAGAATGGTGATTATTAAAATGTCAGGAAACAATAGATGCTGGTGAGGCTGTGGAGAAACAGGAATGCTTTTACACTGTTGGTGAGTGTTCCACTGTTGGTGGGAGTGTAAATTAGTTGAACCTTTCTGGAAGACAGTGTGGCGATTCTTCAAGGATCTAGACCATTTGACCAGCAATCCCATTACTGGGTATACACCCAAAAGATTATAAATCATTCTACTATAAAGACACATGCACATGTATGTTTACTGCAGCACTATTTACAATAGCAAAGACATGGAACCTTCCAAAATGCCCATCAATGATAGACTGGATAAAGAAAATGTGCTAGATACACACCATGGAATACTATGCAGTCATAAAAAATGAATGAGATCATGTCCTTTGTAGGGACTTGTATCAAGCTGGAAGCCATCATCCTCAACAAACTAACACAGGAACAGAAAACTAAACACCACATGTTCTCACTCATAAGTGGGAGTTGAATGTTGAGAACACTTGGACACAGAGAGGGGAACATTACATACCAGGACCTGTTGGGGGGTAGGGGATGAGAGGAGGAAACTTAGAGGATGGGTCAATAGGGGCAGCAAACCACCATGGCACACGTATACCTATGTAACAAACCTGCATGTTCTGCATATGTATCCCAGTTTTTTTTTTTTAGAAGAAATAAAGAAAAAAAACAAAAACACTTTTTCAACAGCTTAGGTTGTAAGAAATTATTTCCCTAATCAAAATCAATTTACTGAGCAATTTTCCCTCAAAATAAGCATGCAGACTTTACCCCTGTAATGCATTTTTGATGAGCTTCTATGTCTTTCATTTGTACTTGGTTTTTTATTTTTGTTTAAACTGCATTCTTGGTTAATGGAGCCTTTAGAAAGTTACCTTGAGGCCCTACCTCTGTCTCAGTGGGGCCTGAACTCTGCTCTCTGGTTTGAGGATCTCTTTGTTGTGCTCCATTGATTTCATTTCTCAGTTATGCTAGAGGCAACTCTGATGCATAAAGAACCTGAATTAAACTCATAAAAGGCCTTGCTATGAAAGTAACCTGATAATAACTACCTGGAAGATGAGAGACTTCACTCAGCTTTCCACCAGAAGGACTATAGGTAGTGACAAGAAGAAATAGATTTCTGGTGGGGTTTAAATATAAAATTATAATGACGTTTCTCACTTTTCTGAACATGCAGCAGCTTTATCTAAGTCTATCCTGTGGTTCTCACACTAGAGCATGCAAAGAGATCATGTGGAGGGTTTGTTAAAATAGCAATTGCTGGGCCACACTCCCCAAGTTTCTAATTCAGTGGTTCTGGAATGGAGCCAGATAATTTGTATTTCTAACACGTTCTCAACTGATGTGGATGGTGCTGAATAGAACACACTTCCAAGAACCACTGGTCTGTGCAAAGCATACCACATATTTTCATAACTTATTTTTCTACTTTTCTGTTGTCCTTCAAAGAGAATGAGCAAAATTCTCATTTCTGCACTACTGCCTCGGCAGTTTGTCATGTAAAAGTTTTTTTAAAAAGAGAAAAAAAATTAAAAACAGTCACAAAGTGATATTACAGGTTACCAAACCAGAGTTTCCAGGCTCTACTCATTTTTTTGTATGAAGGTCAATAGATATTAGTGCTTCAAATGAAAATCACACAAATGTAATATGACTATCTAGTACAAAACAGTGATTGCTTTTCAATTGCAAAACATTCATAAAATAAATACTTTTCCACATCAAAGTCTCTTAATACTCACCTAGAAAAAGGGGAGTGGTAGTCATAAAAGAGTAGGAAAAAAATAACTCACTTGCCACACAAATCTTCATTTTTCTATTTTTTTTTTTTTTTACTTTTTTTAAGCCAAAAAAAGCACACCTAGAATCTAAGCAAGCTAAAGGCAGATTGTAGTGCTTAGATTGGGAACATCATAATGGAATTATTTTTCTTCCTTTATTTAATACGTTGACAAAGAGAACAGGTACAGCACGGTATCCTAAGTAGGGCCTAATCTGTGTATGCAGAGCTGACAGGGCAAGTTGAGTGAGGCTATGAAGGAGCACCTCACCTGTTCTACACCTGAGCAATTCCAAAGAGGTTAGGGTCACGTTGAGTAAAACATTTGTAAGAACAAATTAACACTCGGAGAGGCACCAGCTGCAGATTCTTGCTTATCTTCCAGTCCTAAAAAGTAAAGATTAAAAATAAAATTTAGTCAGTGTTCAATAAATATTTTTCATTAAAATAAATATTTGCTTTCTCAGAGGTTTCAGAACATTGATTTCTAAAGGACACACTATTCTATTTATGCTTGATTTGCTCTTTTCTCACACATAAAAACGCAAACTTAACTAGCTAAGAAAGTCATACTCAAATGCTAAACAAAATCCAAATGATGAAAGATCATGTGTGCTTTTATTCAAACATATCATTATGTAGTCTAACCATAAAGTGTTTGAAATGAAGGTGAAAAAATGATATAGAATCTACACGAACCTGACTTTTGTCCTTCAGGGGTATTAAATTGATCAATCAGCAAATATTTACTGAACTTCCTAATGGGCATCTTGGTTTTACCTGCCCAGCATGTAGTTTCCATGGAAATTAATCTTCCTAAAATTCTTTGTTCACTGTCTGCACTATTCATTAAGATCTTCACTGGCTAGGTCTCAGGCAAGTTGTCTAATACATGAATTAAATTTTTGTACTTCAAATATTTCTAATCTTACTTCTTAGTGTACAAAATAAGCAGTCAAAACCCTGTTAGCCAATTTAGTGTACATATATTGACCATTTATGTTTGAAATAATGGTAACCTCAAAAGCTTACCATTTCTATGTTTTATAATCATCTTCTGAAATCAACGCAGCTCTCAGTGAGAGAATCCAAAAGACTCCCACAACTGGTAACTGGGAAATATTTAATTGGTTGATAATGCTACTTAGTTTTACCATGAAACCATTTGGCCAATATCATCACAACCCACAATGAGAAATTTGATGGCTGTTCTGTTCACTCTTCCACAAAAGAACTCTGAGATCCTATTGAAAGGTTCAAACAGGTAAGCACAGTTATTAATCCACCCTCGAGACAGTAACAGCCTTTTAATCCTGGTGATATATCAGCAGGGAGCCAAAGTCATAAGTCATATCCCCTTCACACCCATCTCCAACAGTGGCTGTGAAGCACTTAGAGGATACACAGCACTATCCTAACCACAAAATATTTTGGATGAAGGTGAAAAATGGTACAGAATATCTACAAATCTGACTTCTTTCCTACAAAGATATTAATTCATCAATCAGCAAACAGGTACTGAACTCCTCAGTGGACGTCTTGGTTTTTCCTGTCTGGGATCCATTTCCCACTGTACTGGTACAAAAGCCCTGTTTTTCCTTTCGGCAACTACCACTCCTCCAATCTCAGTGTATATGCTGGGGGAATGAGAGAGCAACTTTTCTCACTCCCTGGCTCAATATATGACCAAGTAACTCAGGCCCAGGCAATGACTCAATTGCTTCCCTCTGACAATGGTGATTATTCTCGGGTAAGCACATAATGCAAGATAGTCCAAGGAAGCCGATGAACATCAGCCCCAGGACTTTCTCTGCATCTACTGAGAGAAGGAAGCTCTCCCTTTACTCCCAAAAGACACAATTTAGGCAGCTGCTACTGGAAAACAAAGCCAAAACAAAGGAATGCAGAGATAATAAAAGACAGATTCCTATTGATAAATTTGGAAACCTAATTTAGACATGACAAAATCTTCAACCAGATTCATCGCTGGACCTTCTTCACTGCTTAAGTTGGTATATGAGCTGGGTTTCTTTAACTTGCAACCAAGAGTCCTGACAAATTATGAGTTACCTAAAATCTGCACAACATTAGGCAAAGTGTCAGGCTACAAAGATATACGCAAACAATCCCCGCCTCTTAGCATCTAGTTGGAATCTTAGCATCTAGTTGAAAAGACAATAATCATACACACACACACACAAATAGAAACATATGGCTCAGTCCAAAGATAAGTTCTACATGAATGCAGAGAAAGGAGACACCATAGGCTGCATATTAAGCAAGATTTCACAATATAAGAAAAAGGTGAGCTGGGTTTTGAAAGTTGACTAGAAAGTATCTGCCTGGGGAGAAACCAAAAGGACATTTCAGGAAGGGTGAACTATCAGAGCATAAATTCAAGAATGTGCACATTGTATTGGAGAAACAATACAGTATAAACTATAAATAGACCATAAAATGTTAAATCATGGAATATCAACAATACATTAGTCAAGAAGTAAAAAGATTTCATAAGTATTTTTGAATGACAGACACATATAATATTTCAAATCTACTCTATAAGATATAATATTGATTCCCTAACTAGATTATAATGATAATGATTAAGTGATGAAATTGTGGTTGGAGAACACATGACAAAAGACAGAGACTAAATATCGTCTTTTCCTTTTCCATATACTAGACAACCATCTCACCCAACCAGTTCATCCTGCCTACTTCTGTAACATATCTCAGCCAGAATTAAAGAACTATGGAAAATAAACTGTGCTACATACATTTTCCTTAGCTCCTATTTAAGAAACCCAAACAAAAAATAGAGCCAGGAACCAACAGGAGGAACTTAAGAGAAAGAAACAAATATAAACTAAGGAAACAAGTTAAACATCTGATTTGCTTTGTCCAGTTTCTTCATGAGGTGAAAAGTTTATAATAGAAAGTATTAAAGGCATTTTCTATTTCCAGTGTGGTTTTAGCCATTTCCCTCGTGTCATTAAGACATTGCATGGGCAGAGTTTAGGTTGGCTCTTATTGCAAGCAGGAATGCAAAGTGTCTGTGTCCCTCTTTCCCCTTCTTGGGGGAAACGTTGTTTAGTTAATTAGAATAAAATGAATATTTTGGTTAGATTTTTAGATTGAGATTGAGATTTTAGATTAGATTGAGATTTTTAACCAAAGGCCCATTGTTAGTTGTATAGTGAGCATGAAACTTTGAAGTTGATTATTCTCTAACTTAATAATTTCTATTTCTTATACAATATTTTTCAGGGCTATTTATTGTTTTCTAGAAACTTAACTGAGAAAAACAACTTAGCATAATTCCTTGGTATTATACTTTTCCATCTAGATTAATCATCTCTAGTAATGTTTGCATGACATGAAATTCTCGTACCACCTTACCACTTGCTGCCCTTTTAAATTTGTATTTCTATTTGTGGCATCATTGCAACTGTTTCTGCTGGTACAACATATGTCCATTTGAAATGAGCATGTTACAAAGGAATAAAGACACTCCCTGTTATAGAAGACCTCTCTTCACAAACCTCAATTAACAAAAACTCATGATTTTGTCAAAGACAAATACTGCTTTTGTCACTGTTTATAGATAGAAATCAAAACACTCAATGAGATATCCTTTCTGTCAAGTCAAGGTCAGTGAATAGGAAAAGGAGTTGGTCTGTGATTATATATGCTTTTATTTTGGAAAAAATATCACTCTAGCAAAAAGCTTCAAATAGTGAAATGCTATAATACAGTTTACTTTTTCACTCATTAATATTTGCATTATTTTCTAAAGCAAACAAACACACGATTATATTCTCTACGTATTTTTTAAAAAGTAGTTTTCCACTTTAAATTCAAATATCACTCTTTGCTAAGTTTTATGTTTGTTGAGTGGTAGAATTGAGAAATTTTTTAAAATCATTCAACATAATTGGTAACCATCACTGCCATATTTTAAACTTTGAGAAATTAAAAATTATTGCAATATATATTTATATGGCACAGTAAAAAGTGTGGATAAGATTTCAATATTATATGAAGCACAAGGAATAGAAAAAGAGCATAACATGGTTTCCTGTTTTCTCAGGAAAAGGTATCTCGGTAGGCAAAATAAGGTCCCCTCCAAAGATGTCCACATCCTAATTCCTAAAATCCATGAATATGCATGTCACCTCAAATAGCAAAAGGGACATTGCAGGTTGGGTTAAATTAAGGACCTTGAGGTAAGAAAGTTATCCTGGACTATCCAGGTGGGCCCCATGTAATCACAAGAGTTGTTAAAGTGGAAGACAGAGACAGAAGAGAAGGTCCAAGTGAGGTGATATGAGAAGGCCTAGATTTGCCAATACTGACTTTGAAGATGGAAGAAAGGAACCATGAGCCAAGGGATATGGGGGGCCTCTAGAAGCTGTCAAGGGCCAGAAAATGGTTCTCCCCAGGAGCCTCCAGATGGAAACCCAGTCTGCAAAATCTTGATTTTTGCCCAGTGAGACCCATGTTTAATTTCTGATCTACTTGACTATAAAAAAAAAAAAAAAAAAAAATTCTGCCAAGTCACCAAGTTTTGGGGAATTTGTTAACAGCTTCAGTGGAAAACTAATACTGTTATCATGTTCCAAATTAGCAGGACCTGAAAAGCATAACAATGGCAGCCCTCCCTGCTTATGGAATCAAGACATTTTCATGCTGGAAGAGACTGGTCTAATCCCTTCATTGTCCAAGTAAGGAAATTAGTCCTGATATAGTAATAAGGTAGATGGCTTACCTTGGGCCTCATATTTCAAGGTAGAGACAAGATTAGAATCTAAGTTCACTAAATTATAGATTAGTGTTAGTCATTGTATGATTCCCAGGCTCTTTCATTAGTGAGGATTTCTATTATAGTTTAATAGCAACTACAGAATGGTTTAGAAGAATGAACAGTTGTTGGAAAGTGCACATGTTTTCAAATAACATACTGAAGAAGTACATTTCTTTTCTATGCCAATCTATCTCCAACTAAGGGTTAAACATATTCACTTGAATTATCCAGGCATCACTTGAAACTCAACATGTCTAAGATAAAACTTGGGGTCTTGCCTTCTAAACCAGCTCCCTTCTGGACTCCTCTTTCTCCTTCACACCCCTCAGAGGTTTCCCATGCTCAATCAATCAACAATTTATATTGTCCTTCCTTCCTTATGATACTTTCCTTCCTTGCATTTCCACCACCACACCTTACACCCACAGTAGGCAACCACTCTAACTGGCCTCTTATCTTTAGCTTCTTTTCTCTTCAAACTTCAATTAAGCCAGCACACTATTGCCAAGTGACTCTTTCTAAAACACACCTTTATCACCAGCTTTCCCCCACATGTTCAGTAGGGTTTCATTTCCAATCAAGATCAAGTTCAAACCCCTTACTTAGTCTAATCCTTTGATAGGTTCATGGCATGTGACCTCAATTTTTTAATAATGTCTCCTCCGGCCACTCCTATCCACAAACCAACCAAACTGATTCACTGCCCTATGAACATGATTTATTCTCCTCCCTATCATTCTTTTCTCCTAAAATGTCCTCTTTGCTGTCTTCTCCATTTATCTGAATTCCACCTATTTTAAGGCTATATACAAGTCCCAGCGTCTTTCTGGGCACTTCCCAGACCAGACAACCTACAGTGATCTCATCTTCCGCTTTGAATCCTAAAGTAATTGGTCTCTAACACTCATTTAACATCTAGATTTTATTGCTAATATCTTTTACATCTTTAGCATTTAAATTCAGATTTTAAACCATTTGGGACAGACTAGGTCCCCTACTTATTTGCATTGTACTTAGCATTCAGTTCCCTGTTTAAAGCAGGCCCTCAAAAATTTATGGAATGACTAAATATAATTTGTCACTGCCATGCCACGGTGATAAGTGACACGAGCACTGCTCTGAAGTTAACTACTCCATTTAGCAAGGGTAGCCATACATTGGGGTTTGCCAAGGACAGTCCTGGTTTCCTGTTGTTTTTCCAGCTATTAATAAAATCCACTTTTACTCTCAAAAGCATCTCGGCTTAGATGATACATGATATGGTCATTCCACCCTCAGGGCCATTTGGACTGTGATAAGAACAGAAACCACAAAGAAAATCCCATCATGTTCCAGCCAGCCAGCCAGCTAAGCAGCATTCCCTCCCCCACACAGTGGTCCTGCTCTTCCACAGCACCCTCTGCATAATCAGTATCCTCTGAATTTCACAAGGGATGTTCAACATTTTGATGATATACAGCTTCAGAAAACTAAACTAAAGCTGAATACAATTTAAGATTATTTAGAAGAAAGAAAATTATAGATACAGAATACTACTGTAACTCTATCCAGCAGTTTAAGAACAAAAGAGAGAGTTCTCTGAAAGGGTGAGAGTATTCGAGGAGTTCTCATAGGAGTAAAAGTAATCAAGACACAGTGTATGAGCTCATTTTTGCTCTCATTATTTTGCTATTTTTGGAATAAAACAATAAGAAATATATATCCATTTTAATTTTTCTAAACAATAAATACTTATGACTTTCATGGCTGTTTAGAATTAGAAATGTCATGCTTTCTGATCCTCTTAGTACCTAATGTATGTTAACTTGACCAACCATGGCATAAATGTTTTAAAACCTACATTCATTTTCACAGTTGACTGGTTGAAATGATCAGTTTCATAAATGAATGTCAGTGGTATCTTAACAGTAATAACCTTTTACTGCAAAGTAAGATTTTACTTTGTAAGTAATAAGTAAAATTATTAAATGTAATTCTATGTTTCATTACTGGCAGCTTGTCATAAAAAAGGAATTAAAGTTACAAATTTTCATTTATTTTCATAAAGTAGATGAACGTTTTTTGCTCATGTATAGGGAGACCTACTCAGTCTAATCTCTTTTGAGGGTAGTTTTAATTACATTACATCATTTAACACAGGGTTGAGAGTTCATGTTCCAAACCATTCCCTCCCTAAATTATTCAACTTTAAAGGAATCTGGGGAAATGTTAAGTTCAACTAATGAGACTATAAGAAATGAAAACTATTAAATGCATGTCTTGGGTACAGAATCACTCAAGTGTCTGGAAAGAATTTTATGAGACTATTTAGGTTACGTCTAAGTCATTGTTCAAATATGGACAAAGTTAGTACTAACTAAAAAGGATAATTTTTTGTTGCTATTTCAAAGATTTATATCATTAGTAGCTAATATTGAAATATCAACTACATTGAAATTATTGATCATTTTGTAATTGCTAAGGACTAACTCAATTTTGATGGCAGAACTATAGCATTTAGAAAAAGACAAAGGTATCTGGATGAATTATGATCAAGATTGGTATTTGAGACTGAATAAAATTGTTTGACTATTTTCCAATCCTCATCTCATTATTTCATAAAGCAAGCATGACATAATTTTACATTCACCTGAATAGAAGCAATTACAATTTGATATTTGGTTGTTCTGTGTTTTATGTTGAGAATAAAGACCCATTTATCATCCAGTGTCTCCTTCCTTTGAGTGTAAACCCCGTAAGAAGCAGAACATTGGGTAAAGCACAACAGGGGCAACCAGACGTTGGCATTATCAAATATGTTCTCCCTTCCTGATAAAGCATTTGCTATAAAGGTCAGCAGTCTCTAATTTTAGTTTCTGAAGAGATAATTAACAAATTAAAAAATTTTTAACAGAAAGAAAGGCTTCCAGGCAAACTATTTTTTTGTATAATTGCTGTCTACTTAACATAAAAATCTAGAGATATATAAAAGCAATTGTTTACCAGTGTGGTTAATCTGATTATCATCCCCAAGTATTCTGTGCATGTTTTCACTCTGTTTCAACTCTGGAAACAAGGAACTTAAAAATGGCATTTAAATTTTTTTTTAACTGCTAACATCTAGTAATATATATTTAAAGCTCAATTTTCTTTATCAATTTTTAAATATGTTAAGCATCCTTAAATTTATTTTGCATGATTAACAAGCTGTACACATTTATTCTAATTCCATTGTCATATACTTTTTTACTATCATATACTTACTAAATATTATTAGTTTAATGATTTTTATAAGGCTAGAATCAATGGTTTTTTTTTTAATCATTTACACGTAACAAAAACCCATTATGTATAAATACATAAATAACAGTTTTGACAAATAGCTATTTTTGTTTTTTTCACATATTAAAACCCACTAAAAAATAACCATTTTTCTTTTTTTTTTTTTCTTTTTTTTGAGACGGAGTCTCGCTCTGTCGCCCAGGCTGGAGTGCAGTGGCCGGATCTCAGCTCACTGCAAGCTCCGCCTCCCGGGTTTAGCCATTCTCCTGCCTCAGCCTCCCGAGTAGCTGGGACTACAGGCGCCCGCCACGTCGCCCGGCTAGTTTTTTTTGTTTTTTTTTTTTAGTAGAGACGGGGTTTCACTGTGTTAGCCAGTATGGTCTTGATCTCCTGACCTCGTGATCCGCCCGTCTCGGCCTCCCAAAGTGCTGGGATTACAGGCTTGAACCACCGCGCCCGGCCAAAAATAACCATTTTTCTAACCACCAACAACAAAAATCATTAGTGAGAAGAGTATTGCTGCTTTACATTTCTCCAAATCTCTTCAATGTCTGATGACAGACGAAAGCTAGATTCTCATATCCGCTTTTGCATTCAGTCTATTACAATATCACACCAGACAGCCTCTCAAAAACTCCTCTGCACACTCATGAAAAAAATGAGTGAAAAAGATAAATGATGGCCAGGCGTGGTGGCTCACACCTGTAAGCATTTTGGGAGGCTGAGGTGGGCAGATCACTTGAGCTCCAGAGTTCCAGACCAGCCTGGCCAACATGGTGAAACCCCGTCTCCACTACAAATACAAAAATTAGCCAGGTGTGGTAGTGGGTGCCTGTAATCCCAGCTACTCAGGAAGCTGAGGTAGGAGAATTGCTTGAACCCAGGAGGTGGAGGCTGCAATGAACTGAGATCGTGCCACTGCAACAGAGCAAGACTCCTTCTCAAATAAAAAAAAAAGAAAAACTATAAATGATGAAATGATGTCTAAGTGTTATAAAAACAGCTTTGACCTAGAATACCCTTGAAAGGCTCTTGAGGGCCCCTGACCACACTTTGAGAACCAATGCTCTAGACGAATCTCTTCATTTTACATATAAGGACCCTGGACCTCAGAGAGAGTAATTGAGAAACTCAACATCACACAGCCTGTTAATAAGAGGATACAGATATCAGATGGTTCATCTCACTTCTCTTGGTTTAGGTTCTCAATTGGAAACCTGGGAAATATACCCTAATGACCTGTCCTATTCCCTGTAAGTTGCAAAGATTGTCACAATATATTTATTACCCTCTCCCCAACATTTCTTTAACAAAAGAGGTAATCAATAAATTTGGTAAATTTTGCAACAGGCATACTGTGTTTGAACCTAAACTACAATATTTGAATTCAGGTCTCTATTTGAACAGAAACACTAAGGCAAATTCGACTGCATCCTACTCCATGCAAGCTACTAATGACAAACTGCACAGTAAATACCTTAGGTAAATATGGAAAGCAGATCACCCATAATATCAGTATTTATCATATATTCTGTGTCTGGAATACAATTCAATGACATATTTCAGAAAAATTTTCTCAAGTACTGGCTGAAAGGGTGGTGGGTACATTAAGAGATTGCAAATAAATTGGCAATCATAAGATCTTTTTTAGATAAAATGGAGTTGTTCTGAAATGTAGACATATTTCATTCCCTAACCAGACCTTATTCTTGTGTTTTTAAAGAAAATCAAGAAATCTTCTTGGCCACCTAGAGATGATTTCCTTTGTATACCACCAGATGGTTCAGATCTTCTTTAAATGGATCATAGTCTTGTTCTTTTAAAGAACACAGTCCCCAGAAAAGCTGGTCCAGAGGAGGAAATTCTTCCCAAGGAACCCACTCCCAACTTTCAGTTTTTTTCAGGTTCTACATTCTTTGGTTCTGAATCATGAGTCACATCCACTTCTCCTTTCATTAATAAGTAATGTAATGGTAATTCTCCTTCTCAATGAAAGAATTCACAACTGAGGCAAAGCGAACATTTTTCAGGTGAAGAGCTGCTTCTTCCCAGATTTCCCTTTGGGCACATTCTTCCCAGGTCTCACCGAACTCCAAATGACCTGCAGGGAGTTGGAAACTGCCGGCTCCAACCGAGTCTTTCCTCTTCCCCAGGAGGACGCAACGCGGATGCTTGCAGCTGGTCACCACGACTCCGACTCTGACTCTGGGCCGCGGCCTCCGCGGCTCTGCACTGTCTAGAATCAATGGCTTTTACAAAGTAAAACTATTTTCCTTTAAAAGTTTTTTCTTGTTATGATTTTCTGACACTCCCATGCCTTCTGCCTATCAATATATCTACATGTGTAAGTCTATGTTTTGAGTTATTTTCCCTTAGTGCTTTGAAAATAGTATGCCATTGTTTTTTCTGGCATCTATTAGTGTCAGTGAGAAATCTGATGTCAGTTCATTGCTGCTTCTTTGTAAGTGATGTATCTTCTCTTAACATTTCATCTTAGCTCTTAATAGTTCAACTTTGGTGGTATATAGTTTTACCAAAATGTGTCTATGTATGGATTTGTTCTTGTTTGTTGTGCTTGGCACTCAAAGTGCTTTTTCAATTGGAAATTGTCTTTTTTCAATATTTGAACATTTTCTGCCATGAGCTAGGACATTCAAAGGGTGTAGATCCTAGCTAATGGGTTTTTCTTTTAACCATTATGTTTTTAATTCATGCTATATTCTTATGCCATTATGTTGTTTTTATAACGCCCTCAGACATATTTAATTTATAAAAATGTATTCTCTTAAAAAGTCAGGAAACAACAGGTGCTGGAGAGGATGTGGAGAAATAGGAACACTTTTACACTGTTGGTGGGACTGTAAACTAGTTCAACCATTATGGAAAACAGTATGGCGATTCCTCAAGGATCTAGATCTAGATGTACCATATGACCCAGCCATCCCACTACTGGGTATATACCCAAAGGATTATAAATCATGCTGCTATAAAGACACATGCACACGTATGTTTATTGCGGCACTATTCACAATAGCAAAGACTTGGAATGTCTTTGCTATTGTCCAAATGTCCATCTGTGACAGACTGGATTAAGAAAATGTGGCACATATACACCATGGAATATTATGCAGCCATAAAAAAGGATGAGTTTGCATCCTTTGTAGAGACATGGATGCAGCTGGAAACCATCATTCTTAGCAAACTATCACAGGAACAGAAAACCAAACACTGCATGTTCTCACTCATAGGTGGGAACTGAACAATGACATCACTTGGACTCGGGAAGGGGAACATCACACATCGGGGCCTATCATGGTGAGGGGGGAGGGGGGAGGGATTGCATTGGGAGTTATACCTGATATAAATGACGAATTGATGGGTGCTGACGAGTTGATGGGTGCAGCACACCAACACGGCACAAGTATACACATGTAACAAACCTGCACGTTATGCACATGTACCCTAGAACTTAAAGTATAATAATAAAAAAAAAGAATCCCCTTTAATTTTTAAAGAGAAATGATACAGATATCAATTCTCCTTATTTTCCTATTCTTGCTTCCAAGTTTGTTGTTTCCTCAGTGATGATTGATGTTAACCTGTGTGTGTGTGTGTGTGTGTGTGTGTGTGTATGTCTGTGTGTGTCTGTGTGTGTGCATGTCTGTGTTTAAAATCCTGTAAGAAAGTTCTATCTATCTGACCTGAATGGCCAGTGGTTCTATTTTCTACTCTGCAAGTCAGCAGAAGAAAAGCCTCATCTCTCTTTCACATGACAGTGTTTCAAATATACAAAGGTAGCTATTGGGAGTAATGGTATCATCATCAATCAATAAATTTATTTGCACTTTCTCTTATGATTCAAAATGAAAATGTGCATGTTCTCGTGCAGGAAAAAGAGATAGAAGGTGGTATCAGGAGGTGTTGGGTAAGCTAAAGTCCTAATTTTATTATTTGATAGATTTGAAATTTGTGAACAAACTACTTAACTTTGCTTAGTCTTAGTTACCTCAACTGTGAATAAAGACAATGAAAACCAAGTCACAAAGTTAATATGAGGACCAGAAACTCTATTACTTAAATGTCATCCCCTGAGGAAAGTTACCTTTAAGCCTCCACCAAAGTAGTTTTTGTTCTGTATGTGACTCCATAGCATGGGTATATAATGCTTTATGATAAGGCTTCTAACGTTACATTTTAATAGTCTGTGATTTCCTCAATACCATGAACTGCATCTTATTCATCTTTGGATCCAGAAAGCTTAGCACGGTACCTTGCATATAGTACGAACTCAATAAAGATGTTCAAAGAAAAAAATATGGAAAAAGCATTTTGTAAGTGGAAAACCACTACCATTACCCATCTTCTAGTTGTTTAAAACCTTTCATATCTCCTCTTCTTGTTTACTCATTCCCTTAAGATGATGGAATAGATAAGGCTCATCATGCAGTAACATTCTATTGAAAATTATATTAATTTTTTAAAGTAGCAGTACATAATCACAGCATTAAACTTTTCCTGAATTGGTGTACAAGACAGACTAATATTACATCCTCCTTACTAGCTCTTTCCACAGCCTACAATCATGCACATATCTTCCCATTTTCAAAATCTTTCTTCAAGCCTTCCTCACCCTCCAAAGAATATTCTATAGCACTCCTACCTATTACAGCTACATTTCTTGGAGATTAGTCAAGACTTGCTGGTTTCACTTCTGTATTCTTACCAGGCTTTTTTTTTTTTTTTTAGACATAGTTTCACTCTTGTTGCCCAGGCTGCAGTGCAAGTCCAATGGCATGATCTCAGCTCATTACAACCTCTGCCTCCTGGGTTCAAGTGATTCTCCTGCCTCCTCAGTCTCCCAAGTAGATGGGATTACAGGTGCCCACCACCATGCCTGGCTAAATTTTTTGTGTTTTTAGTAGAGATGAGGTTTCACCATGTTGGCCAGGCTGGTCTTGAATTCCTGACCTCAGGTGATCCACCTGCCTCAGCCTCCCAACGTGCTGGGATTACAGGCATGAGCCACCATGCCTGGCCCCATCAGGCTTCGTATAAATGCAACCTGCTTCCAGCCCTGCCACTTAATGACACAAAGGACACCACCTTCCGCTTTTAATTTTTCAGTGCTGTTTCTTCTCCTCAGCCCTGGATCTGTCAACTTGGCATCTTTAGTCAGCTCATTCTTCAGCCCATAACAGAGTAAGAGGGCAGCCAAAATTTTCTCACACCTAGAGAATAGTGTAGAAGTGGTTGAAAGAGAACCAGCAAACCAAAGGGACTTCAATATCAGAACAAGAAGACACAGGGTACATGGAAGAAGAAGCATGACCAATGGGAAGTAGAAACCACCATGGAGCTTCGATCTAGATAGGAAGATCATACACCCAGAGGATGCCTACATGAAACAGGACATTGGCAAAACATAAGGCTCCTACCTACTAATACCATGACACTACTTAAAAACTCCAAGAATTAGATAATATAGGGAGAAAGGAGGGGAAGGAAATTCTAAGTGATCAAGATAAAACCTGAAATGAGTTAGGAAATCCTAAAATTACCACATAAGCCTTGAATTAACTAGGTAAATTTTCCAGTAGAATGGGGGCCCAAATAAAAGCTAAGTTCAGCAGAAGAAAAAGCAAGAAAGCCCTGTTTATTGCGCATCTGTGTTTTATGGCTGAAGAATTCGTGCCACTCTCCCTGTTTTGCTCTTCTGTCCCTGATTGTTTCTTTTCATTCTCATTTGCTGACTCCTGCTTTTGCCACCTTTTAATAATATTGTCCTCCAAGGTTCTGTCCTTCTGGTCTTCTCACCCTACTGGGTAGATCTCCTTGGGTAATCCTCATTCCCAGGGCTTCGAGTGTCACACTTATATAAACAATCTTTAAATCCACATCACCAGGTCTAGCCTCTCTTTATCAAGCAAAAATGTCATCTTGCTAACCCACTACTTCAACAAGTCTAAGTAGCTGTTATGGGCTAAACTGTGTTACCCAAAAATCCATATGTCTTAAACCCCAGTGTCTCCGAATGTCACTGTATTTGGAGATAGGGTCTTTAAAGTGGTACTTAGGTTAAAATGAAGTCAAGTAAAGTGAGCTCTAATCCAATATGACTGACTTCCTTATGAGAAGAGAAAATTTGGACACAGACACGTATCAAAGGAAGACTATGTGAAGACACAGGAAGGAACCAGCCATGTAGAAGCCAAAAAGAGAGGCTGCAGGAGAAGCCAACCCCTTCTGGCACCTTGCTCTCAGACTTCTAGCCTCCAGAATTGTTAATAAATCAATTCCTGTTGTGTAAGCCACCCAGTCTGTGATACTTTGTTGTGCAGCCCCAGAAACTTATACACTAGCTTTTGAAATTAAGCTCAAACTTCACACACAAGAGTCACTGTAACCCCACACTGCTGTTCTCTCCAACTTCATCTCTCATACCTCACCTTCCGTGACTTCCCTGTACTCATTGTGCAATTTATATTTGCACAATATTACCTCTGCACAAGCAATGGCCTAGCCTGAAATGCCTATCCACTAGTTCTTTATCTATTCTAAATGCCTCCCTAGCCTTCAAAGCACATTTCTAAGAAATACCTCTTAAAATAACTTAACATTTATTATGGATTCTCCAAACACAATCACTGTGGTAGGCACCAAGGTTAAACCAGGGACAATCCCATTTACTAGAGATGCCTTCTTCTCACAGCATCCTGTGCAGCTTCACATCTACTTATCACAAGAATGCAATCATTCTCTCTTTCTTGTTTGAAAGCCTTGGTTTACAAAACACACGCACATGCGCGCACACACACACACATAAAAAATTGTACTTATTAAGCACCTACTATATGCTACCTCCGTTGAGCACCCACTACACCCACTGTACTAAGCACTGTTTATGCATTACCTCATGATCCCTAACCACATTTCTGTAGGATGGGTATTATTACTATTGCCATTTGACAGATGAGGAAGCTTAGCCTTGAAGAGGCAAGTAAGAGGACACAGGTGGCAAGTGGTAGGGCTGGACATCAAACCTAACTTGTCAGATTCCAGTCCTTATTATCCCACTTCTCCTGGGAACATGTGAGTTTCTCAAGGGTCAGGGTTCTGCATTCCCAGCCCTGGCAAATAGCCTAACACATAGTTAGAAAAAAATTTAAAAGTTTCAGGGGAGAAATAAATGATGACAGAAGAAGGATCTTTAACATAAATGTCTTAAGTTCAGCTGAAGTAAATGGGGAATAACTAGGTTGGAAAAGCATAGGAAACATAGCCTAGACCTTCTGGTTAAGGATGAGGAATAACACATATGAGTTCCCTGCCCATATCCTCTACTTGGCAGCTTTCTGAAATTGGCAAAATTACTTGATTTCTCATTGCCTGGGATTTCTTATAGGTGTCATGGGGTTATTTTGGACATTAATTGAGGTATTCCAGGTGACATATTTAGCAGAGCACCAGAGGCACACTCAGTACCAAATAAATTCTGGCTGCTGTTGCTTGTATTAGGTCGTAGTTTCTGAAAGAGAGACATGAAATAAGAGTAGCAGCACTTCAGATGGTTTTGAGAGGAATCCGTCAGAGCACAATTAAACATGGCAACTTGTCCAAGGTGTTCAGAACATTGCCAGTGGAAAGCAGGATGTTTTGAAAACTGTTTCCAAGTAATCTGACATGCTGTACTCATTAAATATCTCTTGAATATAACAATCCATTCCAGATGATAATGTGAACGATTCACAGATAGCTACATATGTGATCAAGATTACATATTTACTCCCATCTTGAGGACCAACATACATTTCCATCCTCATTTTCCCACCGATGAGCTCTCTTTTCTCTTTGCATTTAAGGTCCAGATGGTTTTAAGTTTCAAATTCCTGCTCAACCACTATTTTAATGTTCTCTTTGGCTACCTGGTTAGTTCTAGATTCTGGGCTTTTAAAAATCTTAATATTAGCCCTCCTTGGCAGCACCTTTGCCAGATTTCTCTTATGATACATAGAGGTGTAATATGTTGACAAACTAATTAAAGGAGGAGCTGGTATTCAAATCCAGATCTGATTTATCATCCTGTAGAAATAAAATATTTATCAGGTATTGTCCCAAGCTCTCTCTCTATAATGATGAACAAAATCAAAATGGTTCTTGAATTCCTTGAGCTTAGTATTCAATGGTAGAGACAGACACCAACACCAAGTAAATCGATTACTACAAATTTTGCTAAATGCCATGAAGACTTCAAAACTTTCTAATGTAAACACCAACTCAACTTTGACAAAGACATTTCCATAGCAAGAGCATTGAGATACTGAAAAACGGAACAACTTAAATCACTGTTCCTTATTCATAGAGAACTTTTATAGGCAACCACTACACTAGAGCCCAATATACATGTAACTGAGTTGAGAATTATTTCTCTGATTAGATTCTTCCGCTTTTATTTCTTTGTCTTAAGCACACATGAATATGTCTAGTACAAACATAATTTGTACATACTGGATCAAGAGGAAAAAACTTCTAGCCTTCCTTTTAGTCTCCCAATTCACTTGCAACATTTTACAGTACTTGGCAGTGTCAAAAACTCTGGTAAAGGACATTGTGAGAAAAATCGTAGTAGCTCCACAACACAACCATAGCTGACTTAGATCTTTTACTCTGGACTAGCTCTGTGGATACTGTCTATCAGGCTGTCTATCAGGATCCGCAGAGCTAGTTCAGATTAAATACCTGACATCAGGTGATGTGAATACCTGGCATCAGGTGATGTGTAAATACCTGACATCAGGTGATGTGAACTCCGATGACTGTTTCCGGATTTCATTCTACAGGATTATAAATGAACTACGTAAAGTGGCTGTTGTAAAATCTCTACTTTGCTTCTTGGAAAGTAAACAGGCCAGTAATGTGAGCCTCCATGTCCTAAGCATGGGTTAGTATAGCTAAAATAACCTACATATTTTCTGGCCCATAAATATTGTATTATTCATTGTAACTCTTGATAAAAGCTCTCTACTTGGTATGAAAGATAGATTTATTTATCCATTCATTCATTTATTCATTCATATTTTTGATAATTAGAATCTGTTCTTTTATTTTTTTGCCCTAGAAAGTAATAATACAATCTTTCTAGGTAGGCTATATTCTTGGCTTGTTTCAATATTAAATTTGTTTTGGACAAGATGCATCCTTAAAGGCAAAAAATAGTAAGAGACAAGGCCATTGGAAAAAAATATTTAAAATCGGCAACTCTAGGTAAAGTGTATACAAATGTTCATTGTATTATTCATTCAAGTTATGTGTTGTTTTCCAATCTCTCAACCAAAAAGTTGGTGGGAAAAAAGTTGTCCTTGTTGAACCTCATCATGAACAACACATATAGTGAAGTTCATGAAAGGAAGTTTCACAATTACAGTTTTGAGAAAGATAATGTATCTCTGAACATAAGTAGTGATGATCTCATCCAGGAGTTAGAAATGTAAACTTACGAAACAACTAACAATGCTAGTAAGAATACATTATCAGCATTTACACTCGCTCATAGATTGGCCCTGGGGAAGCTATGGGCTGTCAAAGGTGAAAGGCCTAATCCAGGCTCTGGAGATGCTTGGGGACATGGCATACTTGTATGCAGGAGCCTTTGTTCCGCTTACAGCTGAGTAAAATGAAAGACTTTCAGCATAGAGTCTAAGAAGCAGACTAACAGAGCAAACTCTAGAGTGTGCCTGAAAGCAGCCATAGTAACAATTCTCCCCAGCATAGAGGCCATATTAAGATGTTTGTCATCTTCCAGTACTCCACAGTGGATTTACCCCTTCACCAACACCTCCTTTTCTTTTTTCACTATTAGCTATACTACACCTTTGTCACTAACAATTCATTAATTCATATATTCAACCAGTGAATATTCATTCAACTTTTTCTATATTCAACTTTTTATTATGTGTAAGAAACCAAGTAGGCCTTGCTTACTAAGGTGTGTAAGACATAGCCATTGCCCTGTGGTACTGGGACAGCCCTAAACAGGGAAAGCAAAGATTCCCAGCCCTGACTGCACATGAAAATCAACTAGAAATCTTCATAAAAATGTGGATGCTCAGGATCCTACGGCTACAAACTCTGATTTAGTAGGTCTAGGGTAGGATAATCTGTATTTTTTAAAAGATTCTTTGGTAAATTTCGTGAGTGGCTGGTGATAAGATACACTGAGGCCGGGCACAGTGGCTTACACTTGTAATCCCAGCACTTTGGGAAGCCAAGGCAGGCAGATCACCTGAGATCAGGAGTTCAAGACAAGCTTGGTCAACATGGTAAAAGCCCATCTCTACTAAAAAAAAAAAACAAAAAAACAGGTGTGATGGTGGCCACCTGTAATCCCAGCTACTCGAGAGGCCGAGGCAGGAGTATGGCTTGAACACGGGAGATGGAGGTTGCAGTGAATCAAGATCACCACCACTCTAGGCTGGGTGACAGAGCCAGATTCTGTCTCAGAAAAACAAAAAAAAAAGATACAAAAAAAAAAGATAGGTATAAGCATATTCACAACCCAGATCCTTTATTGGCACAAAGACTACTGGAGTATAATGATACCCTAAATCACTCGAACAACAGGACTCAGAATCAAACTCTTTAGAGATAGAGATGATATTAGAGGTCATATATCTAGTTCCCTACCAAAATCTTCCCACCCGCATGCACACACACTCACAGCTAACAATGAGTCTAAGACTTCCCAGTATGCCCAACAGACTAGATAGGAGTCTATGGCTTCTGGGTTGCTCAGGCTCCCAAATTTCGCAGGAGTCTCATACTTAACCATGTGCAAAAACAGAACTTCTATCTCTCCCCAACGAACCTACTTCTCCCTTAGTCTTTCCTATTTTAGTTAAAAAATAACTAAATTAATTAATTAATTTTTAAAAATCTGCTTCACACAGTTCTGTAGGCGAAAAAAGCCTGGAAATCTAAGTCTTATCACTTCTTTCTCCAAGATACATCTCCAATCCATCAATTTCCCTCCACTGCCACTACGATCATTATCTCTCAGCTATGTCTAGTACAAATAGCCCACTGCCTAATCTTACTTCCTTGCCCTCTAATTCATTCTCTATGCAAATGTTATCTTTTCAAAATGTAAATTAGGACATACCACTCTTTTACTTAAAATTCCTCAAATGTGTCTCATCATACATTGAATAGAAGACAAATTCCTCATGTAAACTACATGATATTTTGTGATCTAATTCCCGCCTATCTCAACTCCTAGTCAATTAATACTTTCTAATCACACTGAATCATTTTTCAGTTCCTCAAATCAAAAAGTGATTTCCCATTAATACACACTGTTCCCACTGGAACAGTTTCCTGGAAACACTCTTCCACAATTCTACCTGATCTTCTTTTCCTTTAGGTGTCATTTAAAATATCCTTTCCTCCATGAGGACTTCCCTTATCCCAGATTTAAAGAAGGGCTTCCCTGATACTCTTCCTTGTAAAACCCATTGGTTATAGGCTGAATTGTGTTTCTGCCAAAATTCACGTGTTGAAGTCCTAACATCCAGTGCCTCTGAAAGTCACCTTGTTTGGAAATAGGGCCTTTGCCAAGATGATCAAATTAAATGATACCTGATTTTAAACTTCTAGCCTCTACAACTGTGAGACAATAAATTTAATAAATTTCTCTTTTTTTTTTTTTAGACAGAGTCTCGCTCTGTTGCCCAGGTTGGAGGGCAGTGGCACAACATCGGTTCATTACAACCTCTGCCTCCCAGGTTCAAGTGATTCTCCTGTCTCAGTCTCCTGAGAAGCTGGGATTCAGGTGCCCACCACCACACCAAGCTAATTTTTGTATGTTTAGTAGAGATGGTATTTTACCATACTGGCCAGGCTGGTCTCAAATTCCTGACCTCAGGTGATCCACACCCCTCAGCCTCCCTAAGTGCTGGGATTACAGGCATGAGCCACCACAGCCGGCCTAAATTTCTCTTATTTTAAGTCAACTAGTTGGTTGTACTTTGTTATGCCAGCCCTAGCAAACTAATATACCATTCTTTTATGTCATGTTAGTCACAATTCATGTTACATTTGTGTTTACTTACTTGTTTGTCTCCTTCACTAGATGATAATTTTCAGAATGGTAGAAACTGCAGCTGTTTTTTATTAATTTATTTAAAATTATCCTCCAATATTATACTATGCTAGCCCAAGGAAGGCCAAGGACTCACCAAGAGCAGAAAGGAATTCTGGTATTAAAAGCAAATGTTGGATAGTCTAGATCAGGTATGGGAAAACTATGGTCCCTGGGCCAAATTTGGCCCACCTCCTGTTTTCATAAGACTTGTAAGCTAAGAAAGGTTTTCACATTTTTGAATGGTTGAAAAAGAAATCAAAATAAAATAATATTTCATGATATGTTAATATTATATGAAATTTAAATTCACAAGTAAAGTTTTATTAGAATATAGCTACACTCATTTACATATTATCTAGAGCTACATTCATGCTACAAAGGAGAGTCAAGTAGTAGTCACACAGATCACACTGTCTACAAAGCCTAAAATACTTACTATCTGGCCACTTAGAGAAAAAGGAGTTTGCTGAGCTCTGGTCTAGAACATGCCTTATGGGCTATGTGAACTGTCCTGGGATTCACAACTCCTGAGTGACATAATGTTGCCGGTGCACATTCATGCATATTCAGTGTTCTAGAACACCATCATGATATAAACTAGCCAGCACATTCACCTTTTCTACACCAAGAATTCCACAACAGACTACTGACCAATTCTTCTTCTGAGAAGAATATAGTTCTGGTTTTATTATTAATATTGATGAACAAAAGGGATTTACTGATTAAAAACTTTCAACTTTCAGGAAATGTTGCTAGAATGCATGTATTCTGATAAATTTAGGAGTCTATGAATGTAAATAGAATGGGTAATGATGATTATTACAGATACTTATCCAAATTTGTTGATCCAAAATTTACAGCATACTATCCTATAAGCCAATCATAGGTACAAATCTAGTTAGTATTGACTGATTTAGATAAGAAAAAGGATAGGAATAGGTATTATGGTCATATTCACACAAAAAGCATCATTTACCTTTGGTGGAGAAACAAATCGAACACAGTCCAGCCATACAGTTATAAAGTGCTGCCCACACATTGCACATGTTTTTCCCTGAGAGATCATGCTCCTGACTTGTGGGTACCGTTCGATGCCATCCATTAGGAAAGGGTTATTTTCTGCTAGCTGATTCATTACAAATCTTGATGTTATTTCCTAAATTGAAAAAAAAAATACAGTTCCTCAGATTGTTTTCAAAACTATTTTACATTACATTGATTTCCACTTCACTAGATAAAATGTATGGTTTATTATCTAGATTCTGTTAAATTAAGATTCTGCAGTGTATCTAATGAATTGTGTTGTAAATGACTGGCATTGCAAATTAGTTTGGTTTTCACCAATGTAAGAATAATAAGTTTCTTACCTTGTCATATTTTTACATCTCTTACAAGTCATAATACATTTGCATTACACATTTTATAAAGTTAGACATAGTTTAGGTTTAAATCTGGCACCTCTCATTACAATAAGCAAAGACTGTACAAACATTCAGACTGGATTCAAAAATGAATTTTGTCATATTCGCTAAGGTCTAAATCCTAACTACTTAAACTGTGGTTCACAGAATGCATCACATGGGAGCTTATTAGATATGCGGAATGTCAGACACACTCCAGACCTACTGAATCAAAATCTGCAATTTAACTAGTTCCTCAGGTAATCTATATGCATACTGAAATTTGAGAAGCACTGGCCTAAATTCCTTGCTGCATTGAGAACCTGAATAGTGCCATCAAAAAAGCAATGATTTATATGAACCAAATATCTGAATTTAATCTTAGTTAAACCTATCTACCTAGATATGTTCAGAAAATTGACTTGCAATAATAGTAATAAAATACTAAATAATAAAGGGAAGAAGTAAGAAAATGGAAGTTGCCTTTCACTAGGGCTATCATCATCTTAATAAAAATATATTACATAATGCATAAAATTACATCTTCACTGACCAAAGAAAATAAATAAACATTTGCCTGAATCCATTAAATTTTCTCCATTTTTTGTGTCAGTAGCATGGAAGTCCTGTATAAATGTTACAAAAACACTGCTTGAAATTTCAATCATGTTTGGGGATGATTTATTTGGTACATTTTTTCCTGACAAAAGTGAAAGATTTCCCAGTAGTATTGAAGTAGTCCACATAAAGCTCTGATAGGAATATTTGAAAATACATATATACACACATAATCTTTCACGCATTCACCCCAATTAAATTCTTTAAAAACTGAAAACATAACAGGAAAATCTTATAAATTGCTGTGCCCGTTTCCTATTACCCTATCCCTCCCAATTAACAAGGACCCGAGAAAGCTGCCTTTCTACAGTAAACAGCCCTGAGCATGGATTCCTTATTTGTCTGATCCTTCAACAGTACAAACTCCTACCCACTTAAGCTCATTCTCCTGGGTGGTTGCATGACTGAGGTCATGCTTTCACACTAATATTACCAGGGTGCCTAAATCAGATGTTTATTATCACCCTTTCTCCAACTACTTAAGCAGAGCATAGCTTGTGATTCTTAAAGAAATACTGATTTTATAGGTAGGCTTTTAGTTACATGAATTCAATGGCCAAGTCTTACTGTAAAGCTGTAGAAAACTCATGGATAAGGATTCACTACCCAAAATAGCAGATGACAGAAGCATTTGCTGAAATACAAAGGACCTAAAAATAGGTTCATATAGATCACTTTTTCCATTTATGATTTCTGGACCCAAACATGTTTGTTGCACTCAGTATATCTGACCGCTCTTACATCACCTATTATTTATATTTTTCTTTTACTTGTTGCCAATGTGTTATTTTGGAAGGATAACATACACCATTAAAATACAAAGTTATTACTTGGAAATATGAGTATATATAAAATAAAATACTATTGGCATGACCGATAGTATCTTTTAGGACATCTCTTAGAGATGCATTTAATGCAATTTTTGAGAATATACTATGGTCTAATTCCAGTGTTATTTAAAAGTCAAGAAATCTTTTATAGACCAAAATGGTCTATAAAAATATTTCAAAATACTCAAATTGCTCCTTTTAGATAGCTTATATGCTATTTTCTTAGAATATTTGGAAGTTAATTATATTATAATTCATCACAAATGAAATTAATTTTATATGTCCTATTTTTCCCTACATATTTTTGAGCTATTAAATTATACACATAAAATTATATAATGTGAAAAATACAAAATGTAAAAACAAATATGAATCCTCGGGAGTGATGCATTTTGGAACTACTGTATAATCAGGTGTTATGATGTGTATGATAGGCACTAAAACATAGCATCAAGAGCAAAAATTCAAAGTCAGAGACAAATACAAACATAGATGTAAATTCTGGCTCTATGATTTATCTGCTGTGTGATCACATTTGAGTGAACCCTTAACTTCCCTGATCTTGAATACCTCATCTATAAAATTGGGATCTTTTCCAATACTATCACATAGAGTTTGGAGAATTAAATTACATAAAAATGGTAAACCATTTAGCCTGGCATCTACTAACGCAGTATATTCTGGCTAATTTTTCTATAATATAGTTATTAGCATTAAATTTTACTTCATAAATCTCTGAGGTGAGGTAAAGTTTTTAAAATCTTTACCAAGGCATAACCCATATCATAGTTCCTGGAATTCTTTGACACAGCAAGTAGTTTAATTAGTAACACTGACTAATTGCCCAGTAGCAATAACTCTTACTTTAAGTACAAATCAATTTAAGTCACTTTTCTGAGAAAAATTCCAGAGATACTCTTAAAACTACCCAAAGCATTTACATATTACAGGCAAAAATACCAACTTCCACTAAATGTATTGTAAAAATTAACGTTTGTGCTCCTGGACCCAACAGTTCTGAAAATTAGAACAATTCTCTCTCATTCACAGCCCTCACAGACAAGGTTCTTGTCCTCAAAGGCTCTCTGTAAGACAGCTACCAGATTGGGTTAACTGCTAATTCAGCCTCCTCCACAAACCAGAACCTCCTCCAACCCAGGACGACCCTGTCTCCATTTCTCTCAGCTCCCTGTATTTCCTTTCTGAACCAATATTGCAGCTGGGACTCTGGAACCCAACGGCTTAAGCTGGCATCATTGTTCCAACATTTAGTAGCTCTGTGACCTCACATAAGTTATTTGACCTCCCTGGATCTCCATTACTTTATCTATTAAAAAGTGGTCAATAATGATACCTATCTTTTTAGGGTTAGTAGAGGACTAAAATAGTTTATTCCTGTGTAAGTGCTTAGAACAGTACCTTGTCCATAATAAGCATAAAATAAATATTAGCCACTATTATTATACTGAAATGATTGATGAAAGGAGAAAAAATAAGTTATAAAGGAGTAAAAAATTAAATACAACAGTTACTCAAATCATTTAAAATTCAATTTCAAATAAGATGTTTTTCTGTTACAGAAGAGTGGGAAATAATGCTGTTTGTGAAAATATTCTGTGAAAGGGAATCTGAAAAAAGTAAATCAAACTTTACAAGATGTCAGTTCTTTGGGGCAGCAGTTACATTTTTAGGGATAATATGCACAGGAACTAGAAATTTACTATGAGAATGGTCACTATCACTTTGCGTTTTGTTGTTGCTGCTTTTTGACTTTGGGGGGTTTTTGGAGACAGGATCTTTCTCTGTTGCCCAGGCTGGAGTGGAGTAGCAGGAACCCGACTCATTGCAGACTCAACCTACTGGGCTCAAGGAATCCTCTCACCTCAGCCTCCTGAATAGTTGAGACCACAGGCACACACCGCCATGCCTGGCTAAGGTTTTTAAAATTTTGTAGAGATGGGGTCTCAGTCTGTTGGCCAGGCTGGTCTCAAACTCCTGGGCTCAAGCAATCCTCCTGCCACGACCTCTCAAAGTGCTGGGGCTTCAGGCATGAGATACTGTGCCCAGCCTTGTATCTTTGTTCATAAAGGCCAAAAGGCCAGAATATTATTAATAATTTAAACATCCAACAGTGGGGAAATAGTTAAAAATATTATGATATTATCATATACAGAATACGATGTATTTATCAAAAAAGATGTCATGGTCTGGTTTTATTTTGTTTTGTTTTACTGATTGGAAAGCTATTCACAATAATTGAGTGGAAAAACAACTCTATATAGTGTATAGAGTTTGAACTCATCTTTATCTTTAATTACAAAAATATTCTGAAAGCATAAAAAATTCTAAAAGAATAAATGTGATAGAGAAGAGTATTAATTTGATTTCTTAGTTTTGTTTTGTTTTGTTTTTAGACAGAATCTCGCTCTGTTGCTGAGGCTGGAGTGCAGTGGTGCGATCTTGGGTTCACGCCATTCTCCTGCCTCAGCCTCCCGAGTAGCTAGGACTACAGGCACCTGCCACCGTGCCCGGATAATTTTTTTGTATTTTTAGTACAGACGGGGTTTCACCATGTTAGCCAGGATGGCCTCGATCTGCTGACCTGGTGATCCACCTGCCTCAGCCTCCCAAAGTGCTGGGATTACAAGTGTGAGCCACCACGCCCAACCTGATTTCTTAGTATTTTTATTAACTTCTATTGGCTTTTTTCCCCTCAATGTCTCTAAAGGAGCTTATATTACTTTTGTAATAAGAAACTTCAGTATAAGAAATTTTGATTTTCTTCATTGCTCATCTGTATTTTATTGTTTTCTATAATAAACAGGTATTATTCATACAATAATTTAATTTTAAGAAAAAGTAAGCCACTGGACAAGATTGGTTGTTTCCTGCAGCCAGGAAAGTTGATCCCATACAAATCCTAAAAGTCTTAATGACAATCCTGCACATTAGCTACAGATCCAAATGGATCTCTGAAATCTAAATTCATGATGGAGAATCACAGTCAAATGTGGAAGGATCTGTGATCTCTGACTTGGCTATTACAAAGAGTCCTCTAATATGCTTTCCTGTTCCTTCTTTTAATACCATTAACTTGTTTTGCTGAAGTGAACACAGTTTCTGGATCATATTCATTCATCCACTAGGGATAGAGACAAGCAAAAAGGGAGGGAAAGAGGTAAAGACTCCACTAAGAACAAATCAATACATCTTTAAATAACACTGAAAAAGCTAAAGTGAAAATAAATTTCTCTCTTTTATTCATTCTACAAAATATTTCCATTCTCTGAAGTAAGTCACTCTGGGAATCAGAGTGACTTAGGATTTCATTGGATTCTCTAAGCAAGTCAAAAAGATTATGTATAGGATCCACATTGCCAATGGACTAGGATTACATTAATCATTTGCTGGCTTGGCAAGAATGTTTTAAAAGAAAATGCTTTAAAATTTAAATTGTGGCTTTAGCTTGAAGATTTAAGTGAATGAGGTAAGCCTTCACCTGTAGACTCCAGACGTTCTCCCTTTGTGTAGAAATCACTGGTTGCTGCAGGAACAGTGGGTTTCCCTCACAGTAGAATTCCCTCAGCTTCAGATCCTGAAACTTTTCAAACAAAATAAAAACCTCATTGCACAACAAAATAATGAAACTACCTCTTAAAGCTACATCATTAATATAATTAAACTGAAATTACTTTATTTAGGACTAAAACTCCACAGTAAATACTAATGTGGATTTAAGTCGTAAATAAAGTAATTTAGGGGCACCTTAGGGCATACTCTACTGATCAGAAGCATAAGAATTTTAATAGTGTCATGAATGGCCATGACCTTAGGGGTCACTGGTCATATCCCCATCCTGAACAATTGAGAAAACTTGTTTAGGGTTATAGAACTGGTTAGCAATAGAACAAGCATTAATAAATTGAGTGCTGGGAACATTTTGCAAATATATTTATCAGAAAACCAAGCATAACAAAAAATAACATCCTAACAGACATCAACCTCTAGATCTCAAAGACTACCTTATGATCCATTTGTTAAATGAGAAAAGTAAAAGAAATATAAGAACATTAAAATGTTCACATCATAACTTATTAGGGACCTTGAAAATACTACTAAAAATACAAAAATTAGCCAGGTGTGGTCGTGCATGCCCATAATCCCAGCTACTCGGGAAGCTGAGGCAGGAGAATCCTTTGAACCCAGAGGCGGAGGTTGCACTGAGACAAGATTGTGCCACTGCACTCCAGCCTGGGCGACAGAGTGAGACTCTGTCTCACAAAAAAAACAAAAACAAAAACAAACAAACAAACAAAAACAGAAGATGGAAGATATACAGTTCACAAGGATATTTAAACTTCTATGGAGAAAGTCTAAATCCAATTGCACTCTACAACTTCAGTAGAAAAAGAAAAGATTAAGAAGAGAATAAGAAGAGACAAGACAATGTCTTACTCTCTTACAGAATATTTGTCTTGCCTTCCAAAAACCCATGTAGCTTTCGCAGTTAACCTAATTTAGGGAGTTATTTCTATGAACCTAAATTTCAGCTGTAAAATGGGAACATATGACCTATCTTAAGTAGCATGCTGGTAAACCAGGTCCTTGAAATGAAGAAATAAAAAGCCTCAATTTGCAGTGAGTGTTGACCCCACAGTGTAAATTGTCCTGCTATAGCTGATTCACTGAACACAGAGTTTGGGAAGGGATGTGCAAAATTAGCTCTTGCAAGCCTGGGTGAGGTGGCTCCACACCACTGCATCTCACAACATTTATAGGGAATTTAGAGATATTTCCATAATTTGAGCCCAGAATTTGAAACATAGCAAGCATGCAACAAATTAAAAATAACTGATTTTAAACATCTGGGATATCACATCATTAGGTTTCAAAAGTACAGGAAAGCTTACATAACACAGGCAGATGTTTAAATAAAATACAAAGCTCAAGTCTATGTTGGCATCACCTTGAGTCCTGGTCTCAAAACAGACATTCTAATTTTCTTAATTCAATTTCTTATGTTAACCATCTCAAGGGCACAACCTAGAGAGTTGAACCCAATGGCAGTTCTAAGTCAGTACTCGGTGTGCTGAAATGAGAAGGGTTATTCCTTGTGCTTCATTCTATATAACCACCATTTTTCCCTTTTTTGTCCTAAAGGATATCATTCCATAATTTATACTAAACTCCAAGTCCTCTAAGAAAAAAACCAATACAGAGAGATTAATGTAGAGGAGAAAGAAGGAATAAGTAAAACAGAAATGAGCAGGTGAAGGACACAGAATGATCTTAGAATATTAATATATTTTAATTATCTTGTCCTTTGTGACCAGAGGAAAAGGCATTTAAGTGAACCCCTGGATAAGTTTGAAGACACTGGATGGTTGAAGGAATCAGACAGAGTCCTTTCAACTGTTTGAAGCAGAGAATAAGATCATATGTCAGTTAAGTTTGGAGGTAGGGTATCAGTGTGAATGGAGACAGGAAGAAAGCAGTGAAGGTTTGAAATGTCCCACAGTTTTCAGTAAAGGAACCTGGACAGAACCACATAAATACGTTATACAGAAGTGCTGAGGGAACCACTATAATCTACACATTAGTGGTGGCCCCTGTCTGCACAATTATGTGCTTCCCTTTAGCATTCAGCTTCCCAGATCTAACATAAAGAGTTTGCAGCATAAGTATGTCAGAAAGTAGAAGAATGAGCAAGTTGTGTGTACTGAATATTAAAGGGCAGGACTGCTCCTTTTCAGTCCAGACTGGTTACAGAAAGGAATAACAATACCAGCTCTGATGGACTAGGATAAAAGAAGATGTGGCAAGACATGAAGTCCCAATGACTTTGACTTAATGACTCATTGAGTGACTTCATGTCATTGAGTCATTAAGTAAAAGATATGGATATAAAGCAATATAGCTTGAACATAGAAGGAACCAGTGGTCAAATTGCCATACCAGACCTTAATTCTTCAAATTTAGAGCATGTGAAGGTGACGTCAAGATCTACATTTGACTGTAGATATGGTTTGCTGAAGTGAAGACTGAGGAAGCTCCTTAAAATGAAGGATTCAAGGAACTTTGAGGCTAAGATGTCTGTCAACTGCCTTCCTGAGTAATGGTCTCAAATATTTGGCTGTCCAATGGACCTCTCCAGCTGGAAGTTCCATAGGCACCTAAAGTTCTAAATTCTAAGCCTAAACTCATGTTTTCCCCCAAATTATGCTTTTTCCTTTTTCTCCTCACCCACTTTGAGTCTCTCACCATGTCCTGTCAATTCTACCTTCTTAAGGAAAAAGAAGGCCTTCTTCTCCAGACTTGGAAACCTCTATTTACACCTTCCATCCCATCCACATCCTCACCACCCCCACACAATCTTCTCCTACTCCTGGCCCGACCCACTACCCACCCCACCTTCATTGGAGGCCTTTGTCTTATGTGAGTTATTGCAATGGTACTTGAATTCATCTCAGTGCAAACTTTTGCAGAAGAAATGGTTTTCTGAAAGGAAAATTTGGTCATATAACCAACCTTGCTTAAAACCTTTCAAGGTTCTCTTTTGTCCATAGGATAAATTCAAAGCCCTCATATGTCATACTTGGCTCTCCTTGGCTGACTCTCCAACGATATATCCTAATAAGCACCATCTTTACCCTTTTAAGCTTTCAGAGGTACTTAGAGGTCTCATGACAGGCCTGTGTCTTATCTCACAGTTATGACTCATGCCATACCCTTTTAACTCATCCTACACCTGGATCATCTCTTCAAAACTAAAATGTCACCCCTCTAAGCTTCTCCAACCTCTATCAAATGTTTTCTTGTCTCCTCATTGGGCCTGGTATATAAATGAATCATATTACCTATAAATACTCTGAGACAATCATTGTTGAAAAGTCTATCTTCATCTATCA
This sequence comes from Colobus angolensis palliatus, assembly GCF_000951035.1. Classification (NCBI taxonomy): domain Eukaryota; kingdom Metazoa; phylum Chordata; class Mammalia; order Primates; family Cercopithecidae; genus Colobus; species Colobus angolensis. The sequence continues at coordinate 5,950,052 of NW_012114710.1, forward strand.
GGCTTTGGTCTCTTTAAAAACTATGACTTATGTGACTAATGCAAGCTCAAAATTCAGTGCCTAGTACAGAGCTGATGTTTAATAAATGATTTATGAATAAACAAATATCTTCTCAGAAACCCCAGACACATTTGCTTCTCCCTGCACACTCAAGATTTGTGAAGGCTTTCTTCTCCAGACTTGGTAAATGTTTACAATTGTTCGCACAAAGCCCCACGCCTCAGGAAGAATATATAAATTTAGCAAGTCCTTCTGTTGCTTCAGACTAGCCCAAAGTAATGAGGGAGATCAGAAGGGGACTAGATTCGCAGGAGCATTTATAAAGTAAACTGGGGGTGAGGGAGGAAGCTGAGATTTCACATGGACTCAAAAATAGAACAAATAAGTACAGTATGACAAATTACTGTGCACTCTTCAAAGCATCTCAAAATTCACAGGGTTACTCTTTAATGAGAACTGGGATTCCTAAATAGGCTTAAGGTCCAGTTTCAGGGAGGGAGGATAAGATTCAAGTGTGGGGGCTAAGGCATCCAAATCTTAGATTTAATTAATAACTCTAAAAAAGGATATGAATACTATTTATGACGAATGTGAAATTCAAGAAATCGTATGATAAATTTGATATCTAATCAGAATTGTAGAGCAATTAGGCTGATGATATCATTTGAACATAAGAAAGCCAAATAATCTGTACTGGGAACCCCTCTCTCACACACCCTGCATGAAAAGGAGGGAAAATAGTCAGAAAGTTACCTAGAGTCATAATCCTTCAGCATCTGCTGAATACTTGTCCCAAGAGAAGATCCTTAGAGGGAGCTGAAGAGAAGAGGCTAAGAGCCAAGCAACTAAACTCCCAGGCTATAAACACACACACACACACACACACACACACAGAGAGAGAGAAAGAGAGAGAGAGAGAGAGAGAGAGGCAGAGAGAGACAGAGAGAGAGAGACAGAGAGAGACAGAGAGAGAGAGATGCTGAGACCTTCCTCATTCTAGTCAGGGAGAAGCAGTCGAAGGCCCCCAAGTCCAGGCCCTGCGCCGCCCAGTACCCTGGGCCTTAAAGCCGAAGGGAGAGTCCTCTTCGGGCTTTTCCATTTAAACATCAGCATAGAAATAACTGATCTGGAAGGGCTTATTTGTGTCACTGCACAGTCCCCACCTCATGCCTGCTTTAGACTCCATTTCTGCCCTTGAACTACCTGAGAACCAGTAGCCCGAAGAGGCCTCTACTTCCACTCCGCCTGTGTGTGCCAACCCTAACCATGCAATTGCTTTACAATGCAAATCACACCACTTCACTCCCCCACTTACAACCACCCAGTGGTTTCTCATCTCACTCAAAATGAAATGCACACTCCTCACCCTGGCTTACAGGACTTGGTTATGATTTGGATTCTTCACTATCTCTTCAGCCTCATTTCCCAGTACTTTCTCTCTCACTCTTTCTCCACTTCTCTCTGTCTCTTTCCACTGTGGTAACATTGGCTTTCTTCCCAAGCATTCTCCACCTTGGGACCTTTGCATTTCCCTTTCTTGGAACAATTTGCTATCAGTTTTGTCCATATCATAAGACATCACAACAAAATGGAGTAAGATCTTTAGTGGTTTGAGAAGGGACGTACTTATGACCCAAAGATTCAATAACCAGAAAGTTTTCTTTGTTGTTCCAAAGCAACATGAAGACCTTCTCATATGTGTGTGAGATATGCACCTTAACCGAAGAAAATTACTCATGACACAGCAGCTGAAAGACAGTAAGAAAGAAAGAAGAATTTGAAGGATACATTCTTTTAGCCTGTCAAAACACAAAGAATAAAAATTGGAACAGCCACTGCCCTCACGCAAACAAGATTAGGGGAATCTGGAAACAAATTAGCAATGTCATTTAAAAGGCTGAAAGTTATTCTTACTCTTTGAGTAATTCTTATAGGAATTTCTCCAAAAGAAACATTTAAAAGAAACAAATGTTTGTGCATAAAAGATATTTCTCAGAACTATTTAAATTGTGTGGGGGGGTTGGGCAGGTGGGGTAATTTTACTCTGTCACCCAGGCTGAAGTGCAGTGGTATGATCTCAGCTCACTGCAGCCTCTACCTCCTGGACTCAAGCTATTCTCCCACCTCAGTCTCCCAGGTAGCTGGGACTACAGGTACATGCCACCCTACCCAGCTAATTTTTGGTATTTTTGGCAGACACGGGGTTTCACCATATTGCCCAGGTCTCGAACTCCTAAGCTCAAGCGATTCATCCAATTCGACCTCTGAAAGTGCTGAGGTTACAGGTGTAAGCCACGTGCCAAGCCTTTTTTTTTTAAAAAAAAAAACCCTTTTCTATGTTAAAAAAAAAATGAATGTTAAATTATGTTATCATATGCCTGAATCCTCTGACACTTAACCTTCTCATTTCACATATCTTACAAAACCTTTCTGGGTCATTCTTGCCACCAGGCTTCCTTGCCTCTGTGTTGCTGTTGGCAGAGTCACACCTCAGGGCAGACAAGAATCGCCATAAATTCATCATCACCAACTTCAAGTATACCCTCAGTGGTTGCCAACAATTCCAATCTAGTTAACACGCTCTTCTAACTAAATATTCCTTGCTAACTCATAAATCTTTGCCCAGCCGTAAAATAGTGCTCCCCAAAGCCCACTACATTCTCTTTTCACTTTATCTTCTTTTTTTTTTTTTTAACCCATATTCATCAAATTGATTAAATCTCTATGGCAAAAACTCTGGTTCCACACTCAATAGGCAACTATATACTCAAAATATTCACATGTCAAACTCACTGTTTCCAAGATTGAACTCATGATCCGCCCTCCTAAATTTTGGTCTTTGGTCTTCTTATAGTATTGTCTATCTCAGCCCATAGAAAACATACTAACTCCATCACCATTTTCAAATTTACCTGTTAAATATTTATTAAATATGTTCAGGTCTTTCCACCTTTCCTGCCACTACCTTAGGCCAGGTTATCTTCATCTCTTATTTGACTTCAGCAAAAGTCTATCAGAAATCCACCCCACATACCCTCTGGCCTCTCTCTAGTATGTCTGCCATTCTTCAGATGGAAAGATCTTTTCAAAATAAATCTGATTATGTCACCACCTACATAAAACTCTTTGAGATTTCCATTGTCCTTGAAGTTCAAAATCCTTAGCAAGCCCTACATTCCTGGGCCACAGCCTGCTCCCATACAATCTGTGAGCACCAGTCACACTGAATTTCTTCTAGTTTTCTGAACATTCATGTTCCCTCTCACCCTAGGGCCTTTCCGCATGCTATTCCCTCTGTCTGGAATGTATCTTTCCCCTTTACCTCACTGATTGTTATTCATTCTTCAGCTGTCAGCTTGTGTCACCTCCTCCAGGAAGCCTTCCCCAGTTTACTTATTTAGTCAGGCTCCTGTTGTCTATCATGGATCTATGTTCCTTTCGTTTAGTGCGCTGATTTCAGTTTGTAATTATACATTTAAAATGTTAATTATTTGGTAACAATTGTTTCTCTACACACGACATCTCAGAAAGAGCAGACACTCTATGGTTTCCTTATCATTCTGTCTCCAGTTCCTAATGCAAAGCTTAAACATATAATGCAATATGTATAGATTTAGAAAGATGGACTTGGGAGTCAAATTGCCTTGTTTGGATTTCAGCTCCATACTTACTAGTTGTGAAAACTTGAGCCATATTACTAAACCTCTTTAAGTAAAATGGGAATAAGAATTATAAGTTCCTCATAATGGTTAATATAATTGTTAAATGACATAATCCATACAAAGTACTTAGAACAGTTCCTGTGGCATAGTAAATAATGAGTATTAGCTGTTACTATCACAGTAGGTAGTCAACAGTTTCAACCATTAATAATTTAAACATGTATCATTTATTTTCTATTTTGTGTTATAACGTTTTAGTAAATATTAGGATTAAATATCCTGTGCCCCTTAAAATTTATTAAAAATTTAAAAGGTAATAAATTTAATGATGTTTACAAGAGATTTTTAATGACAAAATTGTCCTGTTATGATATTGAGTAAAGTAAGTAGTATGCAAAACTTTTTAAAAAATATCTTTTAAATCATAAATATTAAAACAAAACATAGAAATGTGCTAAAGTATTAACAGTTGTCAATGGGTTGTATAGTTGTAATTTATTTTATGCACTTTCATATTTTCCTAAATTTTCCAATTCAGAAAACTATTTTTATAGCCAAAAGAAATACTAGAAAACCCTTTCTTCATGTAAATGTCGGAAAATAGACCAAAAATAGGTCCCCTAATGTGAAGGAAAATGTGCTTGTCAAATAACAAAATGTGCTTGATAGTCTTTTATTTTTTCATATTTTATGTAAAAAATCATCATCATTCTTTCTTCTTAGGTGAGTTCATGCTAAAGAGTAAGACAAAAATCCCCATTTTGGGCCTCCAATGACTATCTTTAAAGTCTGTACTCTGCTTTTTAACAATCTAGTTAGATCCCCTGAACTTACCTTATTTTAGACACTCCCTTCTCATGAGGACCATTGCTGCCAAGTTAAATCATATGCCGAATTCCATTCATCAACTGCTTCTTTCTCCTACTGATGTTTCTAAGGTACGCCTCTTCCTATTAACTCTTTGCATTATCTAAACCCTACAATGTCTCTTAAGTTTTGCCAGTTTATTTGTATGAGTCTTTCTCTTTTCCTTCTAAATAATATCCTGGTCATATAAATTGTCTTTGTGTAACTGTCCTACATAACTAAAGCAATAAATCTATCTGACCACTTAGTTTGCATGTATGTTATGTCAGTTCCACATGTTGTATCTCTGATATCTAAACATGCCACAATATTATAATGACATTTCTCTATATGTGTATGACAAAAGATGAATGACTTCAATACTTTCTCTCCCCCACTAAGTAATTAGGAGGAGAATGAGGGAGGATGGAATTTTAATTCCACCTTGCCTTGGTTTCATCACACATTTGTATTTCACTTTTCATAGCCCAAATGTGTTCATAATTTGCCCAGCAATGACTCTTCAGTTATATAATTATTATCTCTGATAACAACTTTATTTCTAAATCATTTATACAAAAAACTTCTAGCAATTCTTATCTTTTTTTCTCCATATAATTTCTTTTTTTTTTTTTTATTATACTTTAAGTTCTAGGGTACATGTGCATAACGTGCAGGTTTGTTACATATGTATACTTGTGCCATGTTGGTGTGCTGCACCCATCAACTCGTCAGCACCCATCAATTCATCATTTATATCAGGTATAACTCCCCAATGCAATCCCTCCCCCCTCCCCCCTCCCCATGATAAGCCCAGTGTGTGATGTTCCCCTTCCCGAGTCCAAGTGATCTCATTGTTCAGTTCCCACCTATGAGTGAGAACATGTGGTGTTTGGTTTTCTCTTCTTGTGATAGTTTGCTAAGAATGATGGTTTCCAGCTGCATCCATGTCCCTACAAAGGACGCAAACTCATCCTTTTTTATGGCTGCATAGTATTCCATGGTGTATATGTGCCACATTTTCTTAATCCAGTCTGTCACAGATGGACATTTGGGTTGATTCCAAGTCTTTGCTATTGTGAATAGTGCCGCAATAAACATACGTGTGCATGTGTCTTTGTAGTAGAATAATTTATAATCCTTTGGGTATATACCCAGTAGTGGGATGGCTGGGTCATATGGTACATCTAGATCTAGATCCTTGAGGAATCGCCATACTGTTTTCCATAATGGTTGAACTAGTTTACAATCCCACCAACAGTGTAAAAGTGTTCCTATTTCTCCACATCCTCTCCAACACTTGTTGTTTCCTGATTTTTTAATGATGGCCATTCTAACTGGTGTGAGATGGTATCTCATTGTGGTTTTGATTTGCATTTCTCTGATGGCGAGTGATGATGAGCATTTTTTCATGTGTCTGTTGGCTGCATGAATGTCTTCTTTTGAGAAATGTCTGTTCATATCCTTTCCCCACTTTTTGATGGGGTTGTTTGTTTTTTTCTTGTATATTTGTTTGAGTTCTTTGTAGATTCTGGATATTAGCCCTTTGTCAGACGAGTAGATTGCAAAAATTTTCTCCCATTCTGTAGGTTGCCTGTTCACTCTGATGGTAGTTTCTTTTGCTGTGCAGAAGCTCTTTAGTTTAATGAGATCCCATTTGTCAATTTTGGCTTTTGCTGCCGTTGCTTTTGGTGTTTTAGACATGAAGTCCTTGCCCATGCCTATGTCCTGAATGGTACTACCTAGGTTTTCTTCTAGGGTTTTTATGGTATTAGGTCTAACATTTAAGTCTCTAATCCATCTTGAATTAATCTTCGTATAAGGAGTAAGGAAAGGATCCAGTTTCAGCTTTCTACTTATGGCTAGCCAATTTTCCCAGCACCATTTATTAAATAGGGAATCCTTTCCCCATTTCTCCATATAATTTCTTTAAAATAATTATAAATTGTTCTACTCTTGAATCTTAATTCATTGTCTTCAGCATTGGCACCTGAATCACCATAAAAATGTCTCAGATAGTCATACTCAGATACTACACAATAAAGATTTTAGAAAATAGCCCCTCTGGACAGTTCCAATGGACTTATTTGCTTCACAACTGGGCAACAGCTTTTGACTGATTCCAGAGTATTTTTCTTAAGAGGTATTTTATTTTATTTTCTTCTCTTGTCCTTTCACTTTCTACACAATTACCCTTGTTTTCTCTCAGTTATTTTGTTCTTCATTCTTTCCCCACTTCCATCTCTCACCGTCATTCTCTTTAGCCCCCTTGTTATGAATACCTAAGACATTAGAACATAACATCCACAGGTTGTGTAGATTCTTTGCCCTATGCCAGACCCTCATTCCCTCTAAACTCCTGTGCATTCTCCCAGTCCCTCTTTATTTTCTCTGCCTTCATCTTTCTATATATTTTCTGAAGCTTTTCCCTCAGTCTACAAAGCTCAGAAAGAAAATAATGATAGAGTACATTTTGTGTTGTTAGTGCACTGTGGTAACTTTAAGATATATCCACAAATTATTTGTTACTGTTCCTTTAAGAAGTAGAGCCTAATTCTCCTCCCCTTGAGTGTGTACTGGACTTAGTGACTCACTTCTAATGAATAGAATAAAGCAGAAGTGATGTGTACAACTTCAGAGATTGGACCATAAAAGGCATTGCAATTCCTGCTTATTCTCTCTTCTTTGTGAGGAAGCCAGCTGCCATGATGTAAGAATATTCGGGTAGCTCTATCAAGAAGCCTACATTGTAAGAATCTGGGGTCTTCTGCCAAAAGCCATGTGAGTAAGCCATCTTGGAAGCAGATCCTCCAGCTCCAGTCAAGCCTTCAGATGACTGCAATTCCAGCTGACAACTTGATTACAACTCACGAGAGACCTTGAGCTAGAACCATCCAGTTCAGACACTCTCAGATTCCTAATCCTCAGAACCTGTGTGAAGTAACAAATCTCTGATGCTTTAAGCAGCTCAGTTTTGGGATAATATGTTACACAGCAACAAGTAACTAATATATAATAGAGAGTTTCTATTTTACTAAAGCAAATCAATAAATATATTGATAAATCCTGACACCTACCAAGAACAGGATACTAAGCTAAAAATAATGAAAAAGTTGAATGAAGTAGAAGACTGGTTCCTGCTTTCAAAAGCTTAACATTCTGTTGGAAACAGAAAATCCTAGTTTCAAGCTGTAGACCTACACATACCACATTGCATTGTAATATCCCAATTTACAATTCAATGTTACTTTTTACAAGACCATCTCACATTGTCTTTGAATCCCTTCATAAGAATGATTTTTATTCTTTGTATCTCCTGATCTAGTATAAGTTTAATACATAAATGTGGTTCAATAAATATTTTTCAACAAATGCTCAGTTATCCATACCAAAAAATAATATTTATCAATAAAAGGTAGTGAATGCCTAGGGTCAAAAGACCAATGCAGATAATAAGGGTATCTTTAGAAAGAATGTTTGCTATACAAATGGTAGATTACGAAAAAACAAAGTGGGTAGTAGCTTAAAATATCTTGAGCATTATGTTTGATATGTTATGAATCTGTATCTCTGCCCAAATCTCATATAGAATTGTAATCCCCAGTGTTGGAGGTGGGACTTGGTGGGAGGTGACTGGATCATGGAGATGTTTCTCATGAATGGTTTAGCAACATCTCTCTTGGTGCTTTTCTCATGATGGTGAGTTCTCATGACATTTGGTTGTTTAAAAGTATGTTGCACCTTCCCTCTTGCTCTTTCTCTCTTGCTTCTGCTCCTGCCATGTGAGACAACCGCTCCCCCTTTGCTTTCCACCACAATTGAAAGCTTTCTGAGGCCTCTCCAGAAGCAGAAGCACTCTATGCTTCCTGTACACCCTGCTCAACTGCAAGTCAATAAAACTGCTTTTCTTTATAAATTACCCTGGTTCAGGTATTTATTTATAGCAATGCAAGAACAGCTTAATACAATGTTTAAGTGCAATGACTTTGGAGTTAGCTAAACATGGGTTCCAATCCCAGTTCTCATTTAATCCTCAGTGAAGAGGATATTATTAGCTTCTGTTTACAGATGCAGAATGTAAAAGCTAGGTGAATTAGCAGAACTCTGCCAAGTTTACATAGGGAAAATGTTTCATCTGAACCTTAAAAGTCAAGGAGAAATCATACAGAAGAAGAAAGAGCATTCAGGGTAGTGAAAATCCTGTACGCATGAACATCCAGGAATGAAACTGCAATGGCCCCCTGCCAATCTTGTCCCAGGGTCACCTCTCAGGTACTCCTGCTTCCTAGGGACACGAATTAAGGAAAGATCTGTTGCTAGAAGCCAGTTCCTAAGGTCCCTTCAAATAATGTGAAAGGACTCAGCTGCCAAACCTCTCATATCTTGAATCATGTATACCCTGAAATTTCTGAATGTTCTTTGAAATATAAAGACTTACATCAGAGGATACCATTTTGCAAACATTTTCAGGGACTTTTGTCATCTTTACCAGGAGTCTATAAAACTTGTCAGTACCAGCCTAATGTTGTCTAGTACATGACAAAGGGAAACAGGAAGATAAAAGCAAAAAGCTAACAAAATATTTGCCTCAATTTTACATATTAATTGTACTGTCTGAAAATCAAGGAAAATTTTCCTTTTTACTGGATTGCCCCTGAAACTCTTCCATCTATTAGGAAGAAAGTCATCTAAGTTAATTACATGGAATAAAAGATAACTCAGAACAAGTTACCAAAGCTGTTGTTTTAAGTGGCCCAGAAAGAAGAGGGGCCATATCAACTGTAGCACACAAGTTTTCAGCTGTTGCAAACAGAAATGAAATAGGCCTCCAGGCCTGGACTCTTTCCAACTATTACTCTGTCATCTATCATATATCATCACATGTTATCCATCACAGAAATCTGATAAACATATAGCACAAGAATTGGAGTTGAAAAGCAGAAAACATTTAGTGTTAGAGAATAAACCCTAGGAGGTTTGGAAAGAGACTGAGATAAAAAGAGAAAGAAATACAGGTTGTTAACCCTACCATTCTACTGCTAGAACCTACAGACTTTTGTTTCTCCAGAATAGTTGGTACTACTCATTTCCATTTCCCCTTGTTCGCTTTCTGCTTTTGAAAAGAAAATTTTCTGCATTCCAAATAGATTTGTTATCATTTGTTGAGTACCACGTGCAGCAGTGTTTCAGAACAGTGCTCATTCATACCTATATAGGAGCCTAATACTATTGGCATCAAGAGTCATTTTTGCTTATTATATTAAAGTGGATTTATATAATTATGTAGAATTATAATTCTTCTTAAACATATTTCAATATATATATAGTTGACACTTGTCATATTTGATACAAATAAAGTATAATAGAACGGTCTATTGAATATTTGCCTGAGATCGTATCTAAGAATCAAATGAGATGAAAAAGTACAGTAATTGATTGTCACATCTTTCCTAGAATACCTTTACAAATAAATTAACAGAGAATACCAAAATTTCTCTTAAAACTCTGATAACATTTACTCTTTTATAGAATTTATACTATTCCTGAATGACTTGATGTTCAAATAATAAATATAAACATGTGCAGCCTAATTTTGAGATGATCCATTTAAAATTGCCATCTATGGTTCTAAACTGTGTATTCTTTATGTGCTAATCAGTCAGTCCTTGATTAAAGGATATTGTAGTCATAAATAAAGTAATTCAGATCTGATTCCTCCCCCCCAAAAAGACTATAATTACCTATCTTTAATAAAATGACCACACAGTTAACAAAATATAAACATAAGTAAATAAATTAAACAGAACATATAACAATATTTCAAATATATTTAAACTTATTTACTGCAATGATTAATTTTATGTGTCAACTTTACTGGGCCATGGAGTATCTAGAAATTCGGCTAAACATTATTTCTTGGTGTGCCTTGAGGGTGTTTCTAGATGAAATTAGGGAATTGATGAACTGAATGAAGCAGACTGCTCTCCCCAGTGTGACTGGGCATTATCCAATCTGTTGAGGGCATGACTAGAACAAAAAGGTAGAGGGAGGGAGAATTCACTGTGTCTGACTGAACTAGGACATCAGTTTTCTCTTGTACTGGGACTGAGGCTTATGCCATCAGCTCTCCTGCTTCTAAGGCCTTCATGATTGAACTGGAAGGATACCACTGGCTTTCCTGGGCCTTCAGCTTGTATACAGCAGTTAGTGAAGTGAGACTGCTCAAACCCATAATCATGTAAGCCAATTTATTATAATAAATATGTTGAGAGAGAAAGAGAGAGAGATATCATGTTGGTTCTGTTTCTCTGGCAGACTCCAATACGTCTATTTAAAATATATCATAGAGGCCGGGCGCAGTGGCTCACACCTGTAATCCCAGCACTCACTTTGGGAGGCCGAGGTGGGCAGATCACAAGGTCAGGAGATTGAGACCATCCTGGCCAACATGGTGAAACCCCATCTCTACTAAAATACAAAAAAAAAAAAAAAATTAGATGGGTATGGTGGGACACGCCTGTAGTCCCAGCTACTTAGGAGGCTGAGGCAGGGGAATCACTTGAACCTGGGAGGTGGAGATTGCAGTGAACTGAGATTGTACCACTGCACTCCAGCCTAGTGTCAGAGTGAGACTCTGTCTCAAAAAAAATAAAATAAAATAAAATAAATAAATAAATAAATATATATATATATATATATATATATATATATATATATATATATATATGATGGTGCCTGAAAACATAAGCCAAATAAACTACTAAGGAAAGAGGCAATGGAAATGCAGCTGAAATAGAGGATGCCATGAAATAAATTCTGTAATAGAGATACCTACAAAAGGATACAAAGGTTCTTTGTATCTACTGATCTAGTATAAGTTTAATACATAAATGTGGTTCTGTTTCTCTGGCAGACCCCAATACATCTATTTAAAATATATCATAGAGGCTGGGCGCGGTGGCTCATACATGAGAGAAAAGAGAAGATTCAGTAAAAGAAATATTGTTACACTGGACCAGAAGGAAATACACCAAAATGTGAATAGTGATCATCCCCAGAGAGCATCTAAAGTAGTCCTTTAAAGCATGTCCAATTATATCACTCCTCTGCTCAAATAAAACTCCAGTGGTGTCACGTCTCACTCAGAACTTAGTCCTTTTCAAGATAGTTAAAAATTAGTCAGGAATACTATTCAACATACAATAGGACCACCAAACTTTTCCTACTCCATTGATGCCCCCTTTCTAAGTGCAACCACCCACCTAGAAACCCTGTCATCTGCAGATTTTACACCATATAATTCTATTGCTTGGAAACTGAACTAACTGAACAAGAGCTTGACTCTTGAGCCAAAGAAAACCAATATACCCTGACCACAAATTCTGATTCAATCACCTAGCCACAAAAGGGCTGGCCTAATCATATACTCCTCGGGAATTCAAACCAAGAAATATGGAAATAATTTGACATTTAGCTCTGGAAGCTGAAATAGAACAGGTATTATGTCAGGGACTGGAGAGTCTACAGTGGGCTATGTGCACATTGAAGTTATAAAGGAATAGAAAAAAGGTATAAGCAGAAGAAGCGTTTGGAACATTACTAACATATGTTTCATTTAAGTGTAACAGGTATGATGACTTAAATGTTCATGCAGCTGAGGATTCCAGCTCCTCCTTGAACTGAGAATCACATGCTAACTCCAGTACCTCTCAGCTCTGCCCAGGCTTACCCTATCTCCTGTTTGAGTCTCCATGAGATTTTCCCTACGCCTCCCTGTGTAACTTTAATTAAATTCCATTTATGTTCCAACCAAAGAACCAAAAGAAAACACGCACAGCAATTTCAACATGTCATAGAATTCTCCTGCTCCACCTTCGGCAGATAGATAAGTCACTCCAATGTTTCTAAATTGCTTCAAATAACCTTCATGGGTATTTTTTAGTGAATTCTCCTTTGCAAAATGTCAAACTCTACTTCTCTCTTCTCTCAATCTAACTAAGACTCCCAATCCTTAGTCATTTATTCCTTAAAAACAGTCTTTTCGGGTTTTAAAAGCCAGTTATACAGTTAGTACCTCTTCACTGGATAGGACAGCCATATACCTAGAGATGTTCTTTCAACCATACTTGTAAACCTTGCAGCACTGGTTACAAAGAAAAGCTGGAATGAGCAGTAACCAGACTCTACAAAAGGCACTTTCCCTAGGGAATACCAAAGATATGAAAGCTCCCAACCTCTGTCCTGGAATAGTCTACAATTTAAACTAAAGAATTCCATTTTGAAATGTATTCAGACCAGGCAACAATTCACAGCAGTGAACTAGACAAAAGATATTCAAAGATTTCGTGAAGGCTGTTTATAGTTTGAAACCTAATTGTGAGATTTTGTCTTCCATTTATCTTATCTGACAGGAAATTAAAACTTGAGTGGTCAGATTCTTGATGGGGACTGCAGAAAGAATGCCAGTTGAAGCTTATGGCTTGGTTTCCATACAAGGCCCAGTGTAGTTCTAAATAAAGCCTTTCAAAGGCATAGCACCTTTAATTTCACTTAGTATATTTTCGTTCTTCTGTATTAGACTATATGTTTAAAGTGGTTCTTGAATGCTTTTCTTCACCTTCCTTTAAGTCACTATTGTAACCAAAAGAATACTGTTTTTTAGCTTGTCATATAACTTCATCTGTACTTGATAGTAGACTATAGACAAAGCACTGGACTTACAGGCTGGGAAAAGGATTCAATTCATTTCTTTCACGCAGCCTCTCTGAACGTATAATTTAGAGTACCTGAGTCTGTTTCTCATCTTATAAATAGAAGTAATAATATCCATCTCATTGAATTGTGAACATCAAATGAGGGATGTTTAAATAACCTCAAGGCATTGTAGAAAAATAAGGTACTACACCACCATTTAGTTCATTGTCTAAAGTAGGCAAGTCATGTTTCTTGCTCTCTTTCAATAAAAAGGCCTTGTTAGGATCAGCTTTTGTTTTTTATTTTTTTTTCATTATTGTCCCCTGAAAATTCATATGTTGAAACAATCCCCAATATGATAGTATCGAGGTAAGGCCTTTGGGAGACCATTACTTTGTGAGGGTGGAGCCCTCAGGAATGAGATTAGTGTCCCCATAAAAGACTCCCAAGGAATCTTGTCTACCCTTCTACCACATGAGAACATAGCTAGAAGGCACTATCCTTGAAGCAGAGTGCAAGCCCTGAACAGACACCAAATCTGCTGGCACCTTGATCTTGAACATCCCAAATTTATAAACAATTTCTGTTGTTTATAAATTACCCAGTATAAGATATTTTGTTATAGTAGCCCAGATGGATTAAGACAATTATTTTGCTTCCATTAATCTCTACCAGACAAAGGTAAAGGTGTTTATATATACTGCAAGTGTATTAGTAAATTGATACAAGTACTTTCAGTTTTAAGATGGTAAAACTAGGCATACTTAGTGTCTCTCTCTCCCATGCCAAAACTTAAGAGGATAACTTTTTTTTTTTTTTTTTTTTGAGACAGAGTCTCGCTCTGTCGCCCAGGCTGGAGTGCAGTGGCGTAATCTTGGCTCACTGCAAACTCCACCTCCAGGGTTCATGCCATTCTCCTGCCTCAGCCTCCGGAGTAGCTGGGACTGCAGGTGCCCGCCACCACGCCCGGCTAATTTTGTTTTTGTATTTTTAGTAGAGACGGGGTTTCACCGTGTTAGCCAGGATGGTCTGGATCTCCTGACCTTGTGATCCGCCCACCTCGGCCTCCCAAAGTGCTGGGATTACAGGCGTGAGCCACCGCGCCCAGCCAAGAGGATAACTTTTAAAATAATACATAAATAGCCACTTAAATACAGGAAGATAAATTCTTACAGGAACAGAAACCACATGTAGATAGTATCAAATGAGGAAGGAAGCATTGACCCAGGATGAATATGGAAGCCCAAGGATGTGCTTTCACCAAAAATAATTAAGGCAATTCAAAACACAGAGGTAATAGAGTCCTTCAGAGAACAATGGAATCAGAGAACAACAGAGGGATTACTATACGCTCTCAGGACCAAGCAGCTCTGTGGACTAAACCACCTACTCTACCCAACAGCCACACTATTCCTCCTATCACTCACCCTCTTCCCCTACATCCTATCCAACTATAGCCTAGTTAGGAGATGTGCTTTGAACAGAGAGAGATAAAATGGAGCTAAGAGTAGTTGGCAACACCAGAGAAGAATCAGAATGCATTGTACTTGCTTCCACACACTCACTGACCAAAGCAATCTCCTGTCAGACATTTTTCCTCTCTATAAAGTGAACTGAAAAAACAGCCATAAGTCTTTCAGGGAATCTCCTGTGCCCAGAATTCAAAAATAAGCTGCAATTTTAAAAATGAAATGATCTGATAATCATTGAATGCTAACACCATTCAGGATAATAGATGAAAGAGTTTATGGCCAGGCGCGGTGGCTCATGCCTGTAATCCCAGCACTTTGGGAGGCCGAGGCGGGCTGATCACCAAGTCAGGAATTTGAGACCAGCCTGAGCAACATGGAGTAACACTGTCTCTACTGAAAATACAAAATTAGCCCAGTGTGGTGGTGCATTCCTGTAGTCCCAGCTACTCAGGAGGCTGAGGCAGGAGAATTGCTTGAACCCAGGAGGTGGAGGTTGTGGTGAGCTGAGATCACGCCATTGCACTCCAGCAACAAGAATGAAACTCAGTCTCAAAAAAAAAAAAAGAAAAGAAAAGAAAGAGTTTATACCAGAGGAAATAGAGCTGATAAAACAGGACTACAAAATAATTAGTATAATTAATATCTTCAAAGAAATATGTAAACTATTGCTTATATAAAGCAAGAAAAAGAAGTGATAAATAATGACCAATTAGAAAATGTGGAAATGTTGACTTATAGAAGTTTTCTGAAGCATAATTTAACAATATTTATCAAATCAGTAGAAGTGTACATAATTTTTGAGATAGTAATTACACTTCTAGATATATTTCCTAAGGAAATAACTAATGGTATGTACAAAGAGTAGCCACACTGAAATTTATGGAAGCATTTTTATTGTGGTAAGAAGTGTGAAGAATCCTACCTGTCAAAAAATAGGGGACTGTTTAATTATATACATATATCAAGGCTAAACAGCCAGTAGAAATAGTGATGTAGGAAAATACCATGGAGAAATGTTTACAATAAAATGTAAAAGATACATTACAAAGCATGTATGAATAATACATCAATATATATGTATTAACATGTCTGAATATTCCATTTTTTAAAAAAAAACTTCCATGCACATGTATATACTTGCACTCACACTCACATGCACATTTTTAAAATGGAAAAATAGTAAAGAAATAAGTCAATATGTTGTTCATACCTCCTTGGTCAGACCATGGGTAGTTTGGCTTTTATTGTTTGCTTATCTATATTTTCCAAATAATCTACAGTGAAAAGACGTTTTTAAAAGTTTTTCCAGGAATCATTAAATTTACATCACCCTGATTCTGATCACCAATCTGTAAATTTTCCAAAGACACATTTGGGAATGGAAATACTAGGAGGCAGACTCCTCCTATACTTGCTCAAAAGACTGAAAATACAGCTTCCCAACGTGGATACAATTTTCCCAGGGCTAAAAATATTTCAAGAGTTTCAAGAAAGCTGTATCAACATCTGTGCTGATTCTAAGATTTTCTCAGAAGTTTGAAAACTCTCCCACATATCTGGCCCATGAGGTAAAAAAGTAAGAAATATGTTTTCAAGTTCAGTGCTGGTTCAGCTTATGCATTTTAATCAGGGAGCGGGAGGGGTGATATCATCCCCAAGAATGTAAAAATTGGTTTATGGGGGAGGTGAAAAAATCTTAGATATTGTAATTGTTTATGACCCTCCAAAGCTCAACTCTGACAATACAAATGTATATATGGAATAACTCTAATATTAAAATTTCATGGGGGGGTAGGTGGAGGTTATCAGAGGAATAAAGTCTAAAAAGTGTCCGGGGGAAGGGAAATAATAATGTAAAAATGGTTGAGAAACATGATTCAGCTATAGGAACATAAAACCCAAATTCTTTTTTTCATATTCTGTTTTTGTTACATTCCTTAGAGCCTCAGAATTGACTACTTTAAAAAAATTATATACACACATATATATATGTACTCATGTTCCTTTGTGTCAGGAAACTCTTCAGTAATTTGCTTCTACATTGAAATTTCTATACCAAAAAGGATAATATTTTCTAAATTTAACTTTTATTTTAGGTTCAAGGGTACATGTGCAGGTTTGTTATATAGGCAAATTGTGTTTCATGGAGGTTGATATACAGATTATTTCATCACCCAGGTAATAATCATAGTACTTGATAGAGACTTTTTTAATCCTCTCCCTCCTCCCACTTTCTACTCTCAAATAGGCACCTGTGTCTGTTGTTCCCTACTTTGTGTCCATGTGTATTCAATGTTTAGCTCCTACTTATAAGTAAGAACATGCAGTATTTAGTTTTCTGTTCCTGAGTTAGTTTCCTTAGGATTATGGCCTCCAGCTCTAAAAAGGACAATGTTTTATAAAGTCCTGGATCTTTTTCCAAGCATTCTGTTGCTTCCTGTTTTGAAATATAAGTGTCTGAATTGTTGATAAAGTGTGAACTGATAGCTATTAACGTTAGTCCCAAGATTTTAAACTCACAGTTTGTTTTTTGTATTTGACTCTGGAATCGCTCACATTAGTATGATTCCTATTATAAAGCACAGCATAGGGCTCAAAAGTACATAATGATTCTTTATTACCTGAGTTCATTATGATATTAAGAGCAACATTTTTTGAGCAATGTTTCTTAAATTCTGCTGTTTTATATGACTTATTTAGTATTTATTATTCTTTCTATATTTTTATGGTCTGGCTTGCTATATTAATTGCAAAAAAAAGAAAAGAAACACGCACACACAAAAAAACAAAAAAAAAAAACAGACAACACATAGAGTGTCATTTATCTCATATAACAAGTGTCACAAGTTGAGCAGGCCAGGAGTACTAAGGCTGTGCAATGCTGCTGCCAGAGGTCCATCCTGCTTAGCAGTAGATTGTTGTCTTCATGCCTGCACTTTATAGTCTCAAATGGCTGCTAATTCTCAATCAAATTCAGGCAACACAAACGAGGAAAGACCAAGTGGCAAGAGATAAAGTCTGTCCAATTTATAGGAAAAACAAAAGCTCTCCTGGAAACCCCACCCAAAAGACTTCCATTTATTTTTCCCTAGCCAGAACTGTGACACATGACCACTCCCACTGGAAGTAGTTCAGGAGAGGAGGGCTCGAGATGGGGGTGTCAGCAGCTACCCAACCGCACCTGCCACATTTGTTCTCATATATCAATCACATATCTCTGGTCATGTTTTGGCCCCTCAGCCTTTTCCAAAACCCCTAATTAAGAGTACCAGAGCCTTCATTTATACTCTGAATCATTCTTGCAATGTCATAAGCACTGAGGACACAGCAGTGCCCCAAACAGACAAAATCTCCCCTCCTGGGCTTACAATGCCCTAAGCGTTTTCTTCATGACACTACGTTAAATTTGTTTACCTGTATACTATCAGTCTTCCCTACTAGATTATAAGCTCCAAAAGGGCAGGGAATTTGTATTATTCACCTCTGTATCCAGATGCCTACAAAAGTTCCTGGCATACAAAAGACACTCCAGAAAATGTATATCGAATAAATATATTAATAAATAAGGAAATTGAGACTTGGGGAATTTAAGGATCTCTACAGAAAGTCATACAGTTAATAAAGCAGTAAAGCTAATATTTTAAGAGTTTCTATCACCAAGAAAGGAACATTGTCTCTTAAAATTCTCTACCGTATCCTCCCTGTCTCAGTCAGTGGTTCTAAGGCTACTATCACTGGTGTGCTGACTGGTACCAACACAGAAGAGCCAGTTCTGAGCATCAATGTCCAACATGGCTTTTAGTCACATTATATTGATAGCTTGAAACAGGCCATGGTGGGAGTATTTACATTATGGGAATTAGCAGATGCTACAAATGAGAGTTTTGTTCTGCTGCCCCAGGGGGCTGATTGTGTTAAACATTTACTAGCGAAACATTAGATGTTTCACATCTCACTTCCTTGTATATATTAATGCTGAAAGCATTCCCTGTGCTTTCCAGTGTCTCCCTTTGATATGGTTTGGCTGTGTCCCCATTCAAACCCAATCTTGAATTGTAGCTCCCACAATTTCCATGTGTTGTCGGAGGGAGCCAGTGGAAGGTTATTGAATCATAGGGGCGGGTCTTTCCCAGGCTGTTCTCATGACAGTGAATAAGTCTCACAAGATCTGATGGTTTTATAAAAAGGAGCTCCCCTGCACAAGTTCTCCCTTCCCTGTAGCCATGTAAAATATGACTTGTCCCTCCTTGCCTTCTGCCATGATTGTGAGGCCTCCCCAACCATATGGAACTGTGAATCAATTAAACCTCTTTCCTTTATAATTACCCAGTCTCAGAGTGAGAACAGACTACTACAGACCTCCCCAGAAGCAGTCCTTATTTTGCTGCTCCCGTAGTACTCACTGAGTTTTCAGCATGGTGCCCTCCTGTTGCTTGCTTTCTTTACTCCCCAAAACTCTAAATCTTTGAACAAGTATCACAGCCCAACAGGGGATGGGGCACAAACTGTAACTAAAAACTGTGACTATCCAGCTAGCAAAGTGGGCAAAGGCACGGGAGTGTAGGTGGGGAAAAGAACAACAGAATCGATAACCAGCTCTGTGTCTGAAAATGACCAGGGGCAGAAACTTTGTTGAATAACAGCGTTTGGCTGGCAGTCTTTAGCTTCCTCTGTGGAGGCATAAATCTTGTTCTTTTTATATGAGGACAGGTAGTACTAGACTGACTCTACTTGCCATTCCCCAGGGCACTTTCAGTGGAACTTGCACTCTAAAATAGTGAATAATTGAGTAACAATTATATATGTATCCCATAAAACAATTTCATAAAGTGTCCTCTTCTATGCTAATATTTAACACAAGCTATATGTTTACTGTATTTTGTTTTCTTCTTGCTTTACAGAGCATATCTTTGATCAAGGAATATAAGTTATAATTCCTCTTCCTGCCATAAAGTTTTTCAAAATTGCTAATATTAGGATTTTCAGCTATTCATAGGTTTTTTGTTTTGTTTTGTTTTGTTTTTCAGTTTATTATACAACCTTCTCCTCCCATCTGTTCTCTCATTTTCCAGGTTAGATTGTCCCAGAGGACTCCCATATATGTAGAGTAGCCTAAGGGGAAAAGAGTGGTGAGAAAGCAATAATACCACCTTGTAGCAGAATTTGTATAAGGTCCTGACATTATGGTGGCAGTCCTACACCACTGTAATAGTGTGTATGAGGTGGAGAAACATGCTGGTGCTTTGATAGTGATAAGGGAAGACAGGAATTAGAACTAATGTAATCTACAAAGCATTTGCTATGTTTCTGGTGATGTATATTTCTTAGCTCAGTCAATCCTCATGGTAGACAGTATCATTTGTATTATTGTCCCGGTTTTTAGATAAAGGAATTAAAGTTCAAGGTCAATTAAAATTTTCCCAAAGTCACACAGCTAGAAAGTTGCAAAACTGGAATTCATATGCAGCACATGAAACTTCATGTGTTTTCTACTACACAATGATGCCCCAACCAAGTCAGCACTCTGGCTGCCCTTCACTCTATTATGACCTAAAAAAGAGGTTACTACCAAAATCTTGCTCACTAGATTTCCCTGGGAAAGTTAATTTGTAAAGAAATCTACCAAGAAAAATGTGCCTTCTTCTATAGCCAACTCAGGGATCTCTTGCAGTGGCTATTATCTGCAAGAATCATAAAACGTCAACCATAAGTGTCAGAGTCAGAATTAAAACCCAAGTTTGTCTGATTCCAGACTCTGCCTGATGTTTTCATCCATCATATTTCTTCCATTAATGAAAAAAATTAAAATATATCTATTACACAAAAATAGAAAACCCATTAACTACATGTCTTTATTAGAGTTGTGCATGTGACTTTAAGCAGCTATAATTCTCATGACAGAGATGCACAGAGAAAAAATCTCAGGTCCAAATATGCACCAAACCACCTGAGAAATCTTGCCACCAGATAATTTTAATATATTAGCACTAACTCCTTTCTTACAAGTAAAAGAAAGGGAAAGTAAGCAAAACTTTTGCATTCTGAAACAAGCAACTACAATAACAGAAACCTCATAGTCTCCCCACAGTGACACAATCAGCTTTTCTCAGGGTCACCTGGTGTGTCCCCCTTTGTGATTCAGTTGCATGACATCCCCTGCACAGCTAAATTGCCGAAGTCTTTTCCTAATCCAGTGCCTTCTGTTTGGAATTATTTCCTTGACTTACAGCTCTGCTTTTCTTTAATGTGTCCTCCTATAAAACCACACCTGAAATTTCTTTGACATTCCCATTTTATCCTAGACTACAGGAATGCCAGCAAAGACTCTAAGATACGGTGCCAGAGAATATCCTTTCTTCCTCTCAAAAATTAGGCAAAATTTTCCTTTTGTGGGGGAACTACAGATGCTGCCAATTGTTCCTCCTAATTACCAGGCACAAAATGTCTATTCACCAACTTCCCATCTCAAATGAACCTTCGTAGGAGTCTTGACTTCTAGTTTCTAAAGTAAGCCTATAGGAGTTAGGGAGGTATGTAGCTACAGGAAAGGAATTCACAGATCAGTCCTTTCTCTGGCTAGTTCAACTCAGCCAATCTTCCTCAACAATTAAAAGAACATGCAATATTCACTAACAGTCAAGAACAATACATGATAATCAGGCATAATATGTTTATATAAATCATTACTAGTAATTAAGAGCATTTTTGGTTTTGAAGCAATCTAGGTTTGAATTTCAGCTCTGAAATTGAGAAAAGTACCTTAATCTTTTCTGAAAGCCTCAGTTTTATCATCTGTAAAATGGAAACGGTAATGGTTCCTAGCTCATGAAACTATAATGCAAATTAAATAAAAGGATACTTTTTAAAGTGTTTAGCACAAAACCAGCATAGTTTTCAAAAAAAATTATTAACCGTTGTTTGTTTTTATATAGCAACTTTACATATCCTTTCTTGGCATATTACTGTTTCCAGCAAGCATCTGTGACCTAGATAGATGAAACCATAGCTAACCATTCTGAGTATATCCCAGACTGAAGAGTAGCCTTCTACAATGAACTTTGGCCATCTTTGAAGGTTCTGACCTTAATCATCAGACTTCTAGACCATGGAATTTCCTTGCCAGCTTTTTCCAAAGGAAAGCGGCCGTGGCTCTAACAAAAGAATGAGCTATTTCCTGAGCCTAGTATCCTGACACCTTTGAGTACTTGTCTTCTTGACACAGAAGTTAGTTTTTACCCTCATTATGTTCTAGAACCTTCAATATTTACTACCTCTAATCACTGTACCTATCTCACAATACCTTCTCCACAATCCCAATTTACAATGTGATTTTCTACATATGGGCACTTGGAGAAAAAAGCAAGAGAAAGCTAACACTTATAAAGTTGTAGGCAGTTTTCTGTAAGTTTATTTGATCCCACTTCATACAAATCTTAAGAATAATGAAAAAATTGATTGCCTTGCCTCATACTCTCACTGCTGACAACAAATCAAATATTCTGAAATTCCCTGAAATTTTTTACAGGGAGTTTTGGAAGTCTCTTGAGATACCTTCTCAGTCAAGAGCTGGATTTTTACTTTTGATTTGGCTTGTATTTTAATATATATTGTATTATCCTCTAAGAACTCTGTGATTTATAATAGAAGATATGAAAAGTGTGGCCAATAAAATTAGAGCTCAAAATATAGAAAAAATAATGATTTTAAAACTATAATCTTTTAATTTTTTTCTAAACTTGGCAGCCATAGCAGTAAGAATTTTTGGGGGTTTATATAATTTTAGCTACCTGATAAAATTTAAAAGGAAATATAACTATAAAAGAAATGTAATGCAGCTATTAAAGAGATTTACCTTAAAGTGGTCTTAGAAGAAAGAACATAAAGTCTTCTGAAAAATAGGTGGAACAGGAAAGCAATATACAAGCAAGCAAATAAAGTGGAAGTTGAGAGAAGTAGGATCAAGATGGAGACAAGTTCTGACATGAAGTTCAGAGAAGATTTTTGAGACCCTCCCAAAGTTTGTGACTTGTGAACATTAGATGAAGTGTAGGGAAATCAGACAATGGCTATGATAAGGCCATTCAGTCATTCATTCATTCAACAAATGTGTATTGTTGCTTATTATGTATGCTTATTATTTGCCAAGGACTGCTCTTGGCAATAAAATATAGCAATGAGTAAACAGGCAAAGATGCTGTTCTCATGGAAACTTGCATTCTATTGAGGCTAAAAACATGGAGGGTGGGTACATAGAAACAATAAGCAAGTAAACAACTATTAACATATTTATTACAGTGGCAAGTGCCATAAAGAAAAATTTAAAATTTGATGTCATAGAGTCTATTTTGACTGAGTGGTGAGGAAAAGCTTTCCTGAGGAGTTGATATCTGAGCTGAGATCTATATAATACAAAAGAGACAACCATGGGAATATAAGATAGAAATAACCACACTTAACATGATCTGGAAAATAAAAGCCAAGTTTAAGATTTTCGGGAGATGAAAAGTGTAAAAAGTAACATAGCAGATTTGAAGAAGAACCAAGAAGAAATTGTAACAATAAATAAAACTGAAATATGTAATCTAATGGGTAGGTTTGACAACATGTAGACAAAGCTGAAGAAAAAATTATCGAATTTGTAAAATATATCAGGAGAACATATCTAGAATAAAACACAGGGAGACAAAAGAATGGAAAACAGAGGTGTAGGGAGATAAGATGCAAAAAGATAAGTAGGTACTCATCATCAATAACAATATTGAATATAAACAGTTTAAATTTTCTCAATTAAAAGATTTAAACAGGCTGAATGGATAAAAACACAAGACCCAACTATATTTTGCCTACAAAAGCTCACTCACCCGCAACAACACACATAGACTGAAAGTGAAGGGATAGGAAAAGATATTCCATACAAATGGAAAACAAAAGTGAGCAGGAGTAACTATATTTATATTAGATCAAATAGACTTCAAGTCAAAAAATATAAAAAGGAACAAAGAAGGTCATTGTATAATGATAAAGGGATTAATTCAGTAAGAGGCTACAACATATGTAAATTTATATGCACTCAACATTGAACAGCCAGATATATAAAGCAAGCATCAGTAGAACTAAAGGGAGAGATAGACCCTAGTACAATAATAGTTGGGGACTCAACACTCCACTCCCAGCATTAGACAGAGTATCCAGAGAGAAAATCAATGAAGAGACATCAGACTTAAAGTACAGAACAAAATCAAATGGACCTAACAGACATTTATAAAACATGTCAACCAACAGCTGAAGAATATACATTCTTCTCCCTAGCACATGGAACATTCTCCAGGAGAAAACATATGTTAGGACATAAAACAAGTCTCACAAATTTTTAAAAATTAAAATCATAAGTATCTTTCAGATCACAATGGAATAAAACTATGAATCAATAACAAGAGGAACTGTGAAAACTGTACAAACACATGGAAGTGAAACAATGTGCTCCGCAGTCACCAATGGTAAATAAAGAAATTAAGAAGAAAATTTTAAAATTTCTTGAAACAAATGAAAACAGAAACACTGCATACCAAAACCTATTAAATATAGTAAAAGCATTACTAAGAGAGAAGTTTATAGCAATGAATACCTTTCTAATAAAAATTAGAAAGATTTTAAATAAACAATCTGACAATGCACCTCAAGGATCTAGAAAAGCAAGAACAAATTAAATGCAAAATTAGTAGAAAGAAAGAAAGAAAATTAAAGCAGAAATAAACAAAATAGAGAATAAAAAGCAAATTTAAAAAGTTGTTTGAAAAGATAAACAAAATCAACATGGCATTAGACTAAAACGAGACAGAAGATTCAAATGCATAAAATTAGAAATGAAAAAGGAGACACATTAATATCACAGAATGCAAAGGATCATTAGAGATTATTATGAACAACTATACACCAAAAAATAGGAAAACCTAGAGAAAACAGATAAATTTCTTCACACATATAATCTAACAAGGTTGAACCAGGAAGAAATAGAAAACCTAAACAGATCAATAATGAGTAATGAGATTGAATCAGTAATAAGTCTCCCAAAATAAACAAACAAAAAAGTCCAGGACTGCATAACTTCACTGCTAAATTCTATCAAACTTTTAAGAAACTAACACCCACTTTTCTCAAACCATTCCAAAAAAAATAAATTGAAGGAGGAAATTCTTCCTAACTCATTCTTCAAGGCCAGCATTTCCCTTATACCAAAACCACACAAGGACACAAAAACAACAAGAAAAACTACAGATGAATATTCTTGATGAACATAGATGCAAAAACCTTAACAAAATACTAGCAAATGGAATCCAACAATACATCAAAATGATTATACACCATGATCAAGTGGATTTAGGCCACGGATTCAAGGATAGTTCAATATATGCTAATAAGTAAATATATGATACATCATATCAACAGAATGAAGGGTAGAAATCATATGATCATCTCAATAGAGGCAGAAAACAGATTTGATAAAAATTCTATACCTCATCATGATAAAAACTCTCAACAAATTAGGTATTAAAGGAATATGCCTAAACATAGTAAAGGCCATATATGATAAACCAACAGTAAAATCATAGTGAATAAGGAAAAGTTTTCAGCAGGGAAAAGAATGCTTTTCCTCTGACATCTGGAGCAAGACAAGCAAGATCCATTCTCACACTTCTGTAAAGAACTGCCTGAGACTGAAGACAAGAGGTTTAA
The DNA here is from genome assembly GCF_000951035.1 of Colobus angolensis palliatus. Lineage (NCBI taxonomy): Eukaryota > Metazoa > Chordata > Mammalia > Primates > Cercopithecidae > Colobus > Colobus angolensis. The sequence goes on from NW_012114710.1 coordinate 5,975,460, forward strand.
TTGACTCATGGTTCCACAGACTGTACATGAGGCATGTCTGGAGAGGCCTCAGTAAACTTACAATTATGGAAGAAGATGACGGGGAAGCAAGGCACATCTTCACATGGTCAGCAGGAGAGAAAGCGAAGGGGGACGTGCTGTGCATTTTTAAACAACCAGATCTCATGAGAACTCACTCACTATCACAAGAATAGTATGGGGTAAATCTGTACCCATAATCCAATCACCTCTTATCAGGTCCCTCCCCCAACACTGGAGATTACAATTCAACATGAGATTTGGTTGGGGACACAGAGCCAAAACATGTCAGTACTGGAGTTCCTAAGAGAGTAATTAGGCAAGACAAAGAAATAGCAATGAAATTAAGAAACAGGAAGTCACGTTGTCCCTATTTGCAGATGACATGATCTTATACATTAAAAAAAAACTAAAGATTCCACCAAAACACCTGTTTGAACTAATTAACAAATTCAATAAAGTTGCAGGATACAAAATCAACCAAACAAAAATTAGTAGTAATTCTATACACTAGTAATAAATAATTCATCAAGAACAAATTCATCCCATTTACAGTAGCTACAAAAGATTTCTAAAGCTAAAAATAAATTTACCCCAAAAGGTGAAAGATTTCCACAATGAAACCTACAAAATACTGCTAAAAGAAATTAAAGAGGACATACACAAAAATGGAAAGACATCTCATGTTCATGGATTGGAAGAATTAATATTGTTAAAGTGATCATATTACACAAAGCAATCTACAGATTCGAAGCAATCCCTATCAAAATGCCAATGATATTCTTCACAGAAACAGAGAAAGTAATTCTAAAATTCATATGGAACCACAGAAGATCCCCAAGAACCAAAGCAATTCTGAGCAAAAAGAACAAACCTAGAGTCATCGAACTACCTGACTTCAAAATATACCACAAAGCTATAGTAACCAAAACAGCATAGCACTGGTTTAAAAAAGACACTTAGACCAATGGAACAGAATAGAGAACCCAGAAATAAATCCATATATTTACAGTCGCCAGGAACATACACTAAAAGGAGAGCCTCTTCAATAAACGGTGCTGGGAAAATTGAATATCCATAAACAGAAGATTGAAACTAGACTCATATCTCCCATCATAAACAAAAATCAACTCAAAATGAATTAAAGACTTAAATGTAAGACCTGAAACTATAAAACTACTATAAGAAAACATAAGGAAAACACTTCAGGAATTGGTGTGGGCAAAGATTTTATGCCCACACCAAAATCAAAATAGAAAGAATAATTTTTTTAAAAAAGAGAATTAAAAAAATACTCAAAACCACGGATAACAAAAGCAAAAATAGACAAGATTATATCAAACTTAAAAGTTTCTGTATATTAAAGGAAACAATCAACTGAGTGAAGAGATGACTTGTAGATAATATTTCTAAACCATTCATCCTACAAGTGATTAACATAGAGAATAAACAAGAACCCAACTCAAGAGCAAAAGGAAACCCCAAATAATTTGATTTAAAAATTGGCAAAGGATCTGAATAGACATTTCTCAAATGAAGACACACAAACTGCCAACAAGTATCTGAAAAACAGGTCCAACATCACTAATCATCCAGGAAAATGCAAATCTAAACCACAGTAAGACATATCTCATCCCAGTTGGAAAGGCTCTTGTCCAAAAGTTTGAATTTGTTGTAACAAATACAAACAAATAAAAATAAATAAATGCTGGTGAGGACACAAAGAAAAGAAAACTCATACATTGTAGATGGGAACATAAATTAGTACAACTATTATGAAAAACAGTATGAAATTTCCTCAAAAATCTATGAATAGAACTACAATATGATCTAGCAATACCACTGAGTATTTCCAAAGGAAAAGAAATCAGTATATCAAAGAAACATCTGCACCCCCATGTTTACAGCAGTACAATATGTAGTCAACCTAAATATCCAGCAATAGATTAAGGAATAAGGAAAATGTTGCATATATATATGTGTGTGTGTGTGTGTGCATATATATATGCTGCATATATATATGCACACACACACACACAAAGAATATTATTCAGTCATAAAAAGAATGAAATCCTGTTATTCGAGGCAATATGGATGAACCTGGAGGACATTATGTTAAGTAAAATAAGTCAGGCACAGAAAGATAAATGCCATGTTATCACTCATGTGTGAGATAAAAATGTTGAGTTCATAGAAGTAGAGCATAGAATAGTGGTTATTAGAGGCTGGGAAGAGTAGGGAAGAGGTGAGGAAAACTTTAGTTAACAAATACAAAATTACAGCTAGAGAGGAGAAAAAAGTTCTAGTGTTCTAGTGTTCTATAGCACCATAGGGTGACTATAGTTAATAATTTATGGTATGTTTTCAAATAGCTGAATTTCAAAGAGGTTGTTGAATGTTTCCAACACAAAGAAATGATGAATATTTGAGGTAATGGATATGCTAACTACTCTGATTCAATCATCATTCATTGTATATATGTATAAAAATCTCACTCTCTACCCCATGAATATGTACAATTATTATGTGTTGCTTAAAAATTTTTTAAAAAGATGGAGGTATGTAATGGAAAATTTTGAATTGTCTAAGAGGACAGAATAAGTACCAAATAAATACTTTTCATAAACCATGCAATAATTTTTTTTAATTTTTAGGGTAGTCAGTTAAAAGAATAGAAAAATGATGGTTCTCCTTGAAGAGGTCCTTCGCATCTTTTGTTAGCTGTATTCCTACATATTTTAATCTCTTTGTAGTAATTGTGAATGGAAGTTCATTCATGATTTGGCTCTCTGCTTGTCTAAGTAGTTGGTATATAGGAATGCTTGTAATTTTTTTGCACATTGATTTTCTATCCTGAGACTTTGCTGAAGTTGCTTATCAGTTTAAGGATCTTTTGGGTTGAGACAATGGGGTTTTCTGGATATAGGATCCTGTCGTCTGCAAACAGAGACAATTTGATTTCCTTTCTTCATATTTGAAAACCCTTTATTTCTTTCTCTTACCTGATTGCCCTAGCCAGAACTTCCAATACTATGTTGAATAGGAGTGGTGAGAGAAGGCATGATTGTCTTGTGCCAGTTTCCAAAGGAAATGCTTCCAGCTTTTCCTCATTCCATGTGATATTGGCTGTGGGTTTGTCATAAATAGTTCTTATTATTTTGAGATATGTTCCATCAATACCTAGTTTATTGAGAGTTTTTAACATGAAGGGATGCTGAGTTTTATCAAAGACTTGGTTTGCATTTATTGAGATAATCATGGGGTTTTTGTCATTGGTTCTATTTATGTGATGAATTATATTTATTGATTTCTATATGTTGAACCAGCCTTGCATCCCAGGGATGAAGACAGCTTGACCATGGTGGATAAGCTTTGTGATGTGCTGTTGAATTCAGTTTGCCAGTATTTTATTGGGGATTTTTGCATCAGTATTCATCAGAGATACTGGCCTGAAGTTTCCTTTTTTTGTTGTGTGTCTGCCAGGTTTTGGTATCAGAATGATGCTGGCCTTATAAACTGAGTTAGGGAGGAATCTCTCCTTTTGAATTATTTGGAATAGTTTCAGAAGGAATGGTACCAACTCCTCTTTGTACTTCTGGTAGAATTCAGCTGTGAATCCATCTGATCCTGGGCTTTTTTTTTTTTTTTT
>NW_012114710.1:5980167-6002569 GCF_000951035.1 Colobus angolensis palliatus
GCCAGGATGGTCTCGATCTCCTGACCTCGTGATCCGCCCGTCTCGGCCTCCCAAAGTGCTGGGATTACAGGCTTGAGCCACCGCGCCCAGCCTATCCTTGTTAATTTTCTGTCTCAATGATTGGTCTAATATCGACAGTGGGATGTTAAAGTCTCCTACTATTACTGTGTGGGAGTCTAAGTCTCTTTGTAGTTCTCTAACTACAAATTAGCTTTACAAATCTGGGTCCTCCTGTATTGGGTGCATATATATTTAGGATAGTTACTCTTGTTGATCTCTTTACCATTATATACTGCCCTTATTTGTCTTTTTTGATTTTTGTTTGTTTAAAGTCTGCTTTGTTAGAAACTAGAATTGCAACCTCTGCTTTTATCTGCTTGCCATTTGCTTGGTAAATCTTCTTCCATCCCTTTATTTTGAGCTTATGTATGTTTTTGCACAGCAGATGGGTCTCTTGAATACAGCACACTGATGGGTCTTGACTCTTTATCCAATTTGTCAGTCTGTGTCTTTTAATTGGGGCATTTAGCCCATTTACATTTAAGATTAATATTGTAATGTGGGAATTTGATAATGTCATCATGATGCTAGCTGGTTATTTTGCATACTCACAAGCCACTGCTCAAGGAAATAAGACAGAAAACAAACAAACGGAAAAAATACTTCATCCTTGTGGATAGGAAGAATCAGTATTGTGAAAATGGCCATACTGCCCAAAGCAATTTATAGATTAAATGCTATACTCATCAAACTACTATTGACATTCTTCACAGAATTAGAAAAAAATACTTTAAAATTCGTATGCAAACAAAAAAGAACCCTAATAGCCAAGACAATCCTAAGCAAAAAGAACAAAACTGTAGGCATCATGCTACCTGACTTCAAACTGTACTACAAGGCTACAATAACCAAAACAGCATGGTACTGGTAACAAAACAGACACTTAGACCAAGGGAACAGAATGGACATCTCAGAAATAAGACCGTAAATCTACAACTATCTGATCTTCAACAAACCTGACAAAACAAGCAATGGGGAAAGTATTCCCTATTTAATAAATGGTTGTAGGAAAATAATGGTGCTAGGAAAACTGGCTAGCCATGTGTGGAAAACTGAAACTGCACCCGTTCCTTACACCTTATACAAAAATTAACTCAAGATGGATTGAAGACTTGAATATAAAACCCAAAAGCATAAAAATCCTAGAAGAAAACCTAGGCAATACTATTCAGAAAATAGGCATGGGCAAAGATATTATGATGAAATCACCAAAAGCAATGGCAACAAAAGCAAAAATTGACAAATGGGATATAATTAAAGACTCTGTGCGTAGCAAAAGAAACTATCACCAGAGCGAACAAGCAACCTACAGAATAGGAGAAAATTTTTGCAAACTACCCATCTGACAAAGGTCTAATATTCAGAATTTACAAAGAACTTAAACAAATTTTCAACAGAAATAAACATCAAAAAGTTGGCAAAGGACATGAACAGACACTTCTCAAAAGAAGACATTTATGCAGCCAAGAAACATATGAAAAAAAAGCTCAACATCACTGATCATTAAAGAAATGTAAATCAAAATCACAATGAGATACCATCTCACAAAAGTCAGGATGGCGATTATTAAAAAGTCAAGAAACAACAGATCCTGGCAAGGCTGCAGATAAATAAGAACACTTTTACACTGTTGGTAGGAATGTAAATTAGTTCAACCACTGTGGAAGACAGTGTGGTGATTCTTCAATGATCTAGAACCAGAAATACCATTTGACTCAACAATCCCATTACTGGGTATAATACCCAAAGGGACATAAATCATTCTATTATAAAGATATATGCACACACATGTTTATTGTAGCATCATTTACAATAGCAAAGACTTGGAACCAACCTAAAGGCCCATCAATGATGGACTGGATAAAAAAATGTGGTACATATACACCATGGAATACTATTGCAGCCACAAAAAGGCATAAGATTATGTCCTTTGCAAGGACATAGATGAAGCTGGAAGTCATCATACTCAGCAGACTAACCTAGGAACAGTAAACCAAACACCGCATGTTCTTACTCATAAGTGGGAGCTGAACAATGGGAATACATGGACACAGGGAAGGGAACAATACACACCAAGGCCTGTTGAGGGGGCAAGGTGGGGAGAGCATCAGAACAAATAGCTAATGCATGCAGGTTTTAATACCTAGGTGATGGGTTGATAGGTGCAGCAAACCACCATGGCACAGGTTTAACTATGTAACAAACTTGCACATTCTGCACATGTATCCTGGAACCTAAAATAAAATAAATTTTAAAATAAGAATAGTAAAATGATATAAAACTTCATAAGATTTTTAAAAAATGTGTCATAAAGAGTATCCAATTATTTCAAAAGAAGGCAAGAAAAAAGATAAAAGGAGTACAGAACAAGTAGAACAAATTAAATATACCCAGCAGGCTGGGAAAATTGGCACATGCCTGTAGTCCCAACTACTCATGAGGCTGAAGTGGGAAGATAGCTTAAGCTCCAGGAGTTCAAGACCAGCCTGGGCAAAATAGCAAGACCTCATCTCAAACAAAGAGAAAGAAAGAATAGTCAGATGGATTTTCTTAAATGAAGTATTATATGGTATTTATAAAATATACATCTAAAATGTAAGAATATAAAAAGGTTGAAAGTAGGCAGTGAAAATAGATATATCATGTAAATGTGAATCAAAATATATAACATATATTATATGTTTATGTATAATATAGCTATATTCATACGAGAAAAAAATAAACTTTAAAGCCAAGGCATTATTAGCAATAATTTACAATATATGAGCATGGGGCCCAGGGATCAACATTTTAACAAGCACATTGCTGATTCTTATACACTCTAAAATCTATTTGATAAAGATGTATTGTATTAGGATTAAGGCCTGGAGAACATAAAGAAATAGTCAATCCCTTAAATCAACTGTTGGTGGGAATGTAAAATAGTTTCTCAATCTCAACATGGACATTTTGGGCCAGGTAATACTTTGTTATGGGGGACTGTCCTGTGCATTACAGAACATTTAGCAGGATCTCTGGCTTCTACTCACTAGATGCCAGCAGTATCACTCCTCAGTTTTCACAACCAAAAATATCTCCAGACATTGCCAAATATCCCTGGGACATGGAGGGAGGGCTAAATCTTCCCTGGTTGAAATCCATTGCCTTAAAACAACTTAATTATTAATTGTCACAAATTAGTTTTGATTTTTCAGAAGAGCAAAGCAATCATGTTTGTTATGTAAAATCCATATCCACCCACCCATCAATCTATCCATCTACCCATCCTTTCTGCAATTATTTATTGGGTGCCTACTCTGTGCCAAGCACTGTTATAAGTTTGGAATACATCAGTGAAAGGGACAAAAACCCCAACCTCCATACAGATTACTTGGAGATGGAAAGGAGAGAGAGAGAAATCATCTAAATGGAAATCAATGCTTAAACAGTCTGTACAAGAGCCGCATTTGATTTCAATCAGTCTCTCTTTATAATATTTCTAATTTTTTAAAGTTTCCTTTCTGAAAAATATTGGCCCTGATTTTGAAATCATTTGAACTCCACTTTTACTGCAAGACTAAAAACACAGAAGTTCCAACTCTCTGACCTTATGATCCTGTCCTTCCTACCTCTCAACAAGAGAGGTGAGAGGTGAATGTTGCTGAAATTTGAGGATCTCCATTTTGAAGGTAAGCAAGGCATCCCCTTTATCTGCTGAATCATTTTCACTAGGTACTTGGCTAGAAGAATAAAATTTCCAAGGGTAGCTAGCGATAGTGGTTGGTGAACATCATTTCACCAACCACTATACCATGTGAAACAGGGTCCTTTGCAGCACTTATATTTTATAGGCAATCAGGGTCAGCCTATCTTTAATTCCAATAAAATCACATATAGAAGTAGAAAGTCAGAACTCAAATTACGTAATTTAACTAAAAAGAGAACGATAGTTGTATTCCTTAACTTAACTGGGCCCTCAATTTTTAAAACAAGAATTTGAACAAAATCACCATTGCATCAAGAATAATATTTTATGATTTTTTTCTCTCTGCTTTTCATTTCAAAAAGTCTACCCCCTGAAATTTTAGAATTGCAATGGTGAAAGAAGCAGTAACGTATAATTCAACACTCTCTTCTTCACCCACCCCCATATAAGAAACAGCAGAAAACATGATCTCATTCTCATAAAAGTAGTGACAGGGAAAGCATTTAGTCAAGTTTTGGAACTCACTAATTCTATATTAGCTAAGCTTACATCACTTACATAAAACCACAGAACCCACAAGGGGTTTCCATTAGAAAAGCATTGGCTTGTGTCCCATTTTTTTAAAAGGTCAGTGAATGTTGTTTTGAATGTATGGCTCCTAATAAACTGAGCCACTGAAGGCAGCATTGACAACCAAAGAAAATTATACTATTTTAAAATCAAGGTCAAATTTTAGAGAGGCATTTAATGAGCTTCAAGAATAGAGTATACTTTTCCTTAACATTAAACAGAGAAAATAAAGTATTCATATGGCAACAAGAATAAAGTGGATCTCTAATGTTGCTAATCGAAAGAGGCAGAACAACAATGGGGATGAGGCAGCCAACTGGAATTTCTCATGGCAATTTGAGCAAAGTGGATAGTTCCAAGGAAATCACTAGATTGTGGAGATATTCAGGGATGCTCTTGACCACATTTTTATGGACATTTCCCTGTGTATCACTTTTAAACTTCTAGGCTATTTTCTAACATCTTGCAAAAGAGTTTCAAAGTTTTAATAGGAGTTTTGATACAAGGCAAACATCACAATTTCACTTTCCCAAGGAGTTTCTTTCCCACAATTGTATTGCACTTTCTAGACCACTTAAGGACATTTTTGATCATGGACATGTTTAAATTTGAAATAGACATTCTCCAAATGTTCAATCAATTTCACAGAAATATTTCTGTTAGTGCAAAACTAAATGGTCTCCCTAGGAATGCTTGTCTGTATGTACACATATTTGTGTTACTGCTCATATATGGAAATAATTCTATTGAAGGCAGATGAGTTCATTTGGAAATGAGAAATCATCCAAAAATAAAATGGCTTTCTTCACTTGACATTGTATGAAGCACAAAAATATTTATATACTAACAAAAGATACTGGTAGTATTTGAATTAGACAAGTATCAGACAGAGAATGACAGTACACTAGGATATGTACCATGCTAGATATCAGGCAAGTGTCTGGAACCAAGGACACCATAGCAAGATATGCTTAGACTGGTGTGGATCAAAATCATTAATCACTGGCTATAAAAAGAGAAATCCTTTTAAATTAAAAATATCCAAGAAAAGAAGAGACATCAGGATAAGTAATAGGCAACAAGTGAAGTGAAGTGTCTAAGGAAAAGGGAATTCAGTAATGAGAGGTCTTATTTCCAGAGGAATCTGGTCTGGCAAACAAACCAAATGAGCCACAAGGGAGAGGGAAAGGGTAAGACAAAAATAAACAGAAAACCAAAGGCAAGGAGCCAGGGAAAGGAGACCCCGTTCAGGGAGATAGTTTATTGGTTCTGTTTTGTTGCCCAAGGAAGGTAAGCCTACAGAACGTAAAGGAATCTGCAGAAGAAAATAACCTGGAACAGGGGCAAAGACAACATGGGGAATAGGAAGCAGAGTGCACTGCTGAAACCAGTCACCCTTGTACACCCTTGGGTACAGATCAGTTGGTTACACTAACAGTTGCAAATTAGAACCATTCAGGTGATCTCATGGCTTTGAAAGCTTTCAGAGACAACCCTAAATTTGGGGTGGATTGAGGGGCAGGTATCTCAGACCAAACCTTAAAATGACAAGAAAATAACATTCAATATCTGTCATGTGCCAAACACTAATAAGAATTTATATATATTATCTCACTTAATTATTCATTCATTCTATCATTACTGACCACCAACTGTCATGTGAGACACTTTCCTAACAATGTGATGATACAAGTGTTATTAATATCCTCAACTCACAGAGGAAAAAAGTGAGACATAGAGTAATGGAGTTACCTGTCCAAGGTCACAGAATGGGTACATTGTTAAGCTAGACAAATTTAATTTTTGTTTGGGAAAAATGGATTCAAATCTTCTCCTCACTATTCAAATGATTTGTGTTTCTGGGAAAGTTCTTTCCATTTTTTTCCTCCTGTGTTTCTCATACTGTAAAAGAGGAAATTGCTTTCAGTATTCTCAGATTTTATTTATGATAACTCTAAAGAATTCTTGAAGGATAAAAGGGGCATTGATGCAATGGAATAGGTGCTATAACTATGATTTCACATAAATAGTCCAAGCATACTTTTTCTCACGACAACATTGCATGAGGCTTTCCCACTTTATATATATATTTTTTTCTTATAAAAACAGTATGTGCCTACAAACCTTAGGGATATACAAATACTTAAGATTCTTAACTCTGACACAGAATGTGTTTATGGAAGCTACAGATTCACATGAATGTTAATATCATGAATTTGAAACTGAAAGAAAGTAGTGCCTGTGGAAAATGTAGCATTGGGTATAATTTACATCTTTTTAAGCACATTTCTTAAGTGTCTACTCTTAGCAAAGCACTTTCTTGTAAGCTGCCACATTTATCTGTATCCTTGTAAATGTTTTAGCTACACTTGAGTTTCACCAAAGGGTGAACTTTAAAAAGGCAAAACTCAGAAATGAAAGTAACTTGATAAAGATTTGGCCTTCCCCAAATTTTTCCAAAACAAAATTTAGTGTTAAATTCACATGCTAAAAAATCTCTCCAATTTTAGATTGGCTGATGAATAAATGCTTAAGAAGTTTTGTCAGTGGCATATATGCACTAAGTACATCCACAGTGTGGCTAAAAAGAAGTAAGGCTAACTGAATTAAACAACATATAAAACTCAGCCTCCAACTATATAGGCATTCCTTGTGTTCACATACCAAAATCCTAGTTTCTATGTGAAATATTTTTCAGAGTATACAAGAATTCTATTGTCCAAAGAATGTTCCTTGAGTATCATTTTAGTCAAGGACACAGTGCAATTCTCAGAACCCAAACTCCCAGTGAGCTCAAAGAAATGCCTTATTTGTATAGCATGACACAGATTGCTCCAATCTGAGACAAAAATGGATTCCTCAGAGGCAGGAGGAGTCCTGAGAGTGTAGCCAAAAGTCTTGAGTGCAAGTTCAAGCTCTGCCACTGTTCCATCATTCAGGCCAATGGTTTTCCAAGTGTAGTTCCTGGACTTACAGCATCAGCGTTACCCAAGAACATAATACAAATGCAAACCCGTGGGATCCCCAACCTACTGACTCAGAAATCCTAGAAGGAGGGCCTAGCCTTCTGGGTTTTAAGAAGGCATCCAGGGCATTCTGATGCACATTCAAGTTTGAGGGTCGCTGCTACAGACAAACTACTCTGGAGCCTCAATATCCTCAGCTCCAAACAGGAATAATGATACCAAATCTCTCTTCTTCAAGGAAATATTCAATAACAAACAGATTTGATAACTTGCAAATTTTTAGATAATGGCAAAGTATTCATCCAGAAAGATAACTCTGAACACTATTTGTGAATTTGAAAAGTAGTCATAATAGTACAGGTTGTTAGATAGATTGCTAATGGAGGATTCTAACTAAGAGCTTATTGAAATGCGAAGTTTTCTATTTGGTCTGCAATGTTTTATATATGATATTTTGTTATAAACTTCACATCAAACACAAACCTCATGATGTTCCCTGGTGATGATCATTAAAACTTTTTCTCACTTTTGTCAGGTCATCTTTTTCTTCAAATGATTGCAGTTTGAAAAATAACTGGGCTCCTGAGGGAAAGAGGAGCTAGAGAAAGAAGACCTGTGACTAAAAGATTAAATAAAAAACTGTTTCAAAGGAACTATAAAATTTCAATAATTTACTTTGTTTTCTGTTGAAAAGACTGAATCACAACTACTTCAGAGACTGAGTTTTCTGACCTAAAGAAAGATATTAGTAATCCTTTCTTCCCAGAAATCCCACGATGATAGCCTATCCAAAACCCTTCAGCAGCAAATAATAATGCTTTTTCTTTCCCCACCATCAAAAATTACGAAGGCAACAGGTCACTTTCCCCTTAGTATTTTGAACTCAACAATGAAATTACCACCTACCTGACTTTTAGCTTTGTTCCAGCTAATTCATGCCAGTTTCTTTGATTTTTCTAATTTTAAATTTCTGTCCATCATTAAAAATCACATATTTATCTTGTTCTTATGATATCTCCAGGTTCTACTTCAATGTTTAGAGATTTCTTCAAACACAAATTCCAAAGTTTCTATACAGCAACATTCATATTTCTTCACTTGCTTCCCCAGATTAGAAGAGAGCTTGGCTACAGAGAAGATACTCAGTAATTGTTTATAGAATTGGAATGTCTCATAAACCTCATCAAGGAAGTTTATATCAATTGCCCTTGCAGATTCTAAATAGAGTAATAAACTCAATGTTCTATCAAAGTATAATGGGTTAGATAGTGTTCTCCAAGATTCATATCCACCCTGAACCTCAGAATGTGACTTTATTTGGAAACAGAGTCTTTGCAGATGTAACTAGTTAAAGTGAGGTCATAATTGGATTAGAGTGGGCCACAATCCAAGGACTGGTATCCTTCTAAGAAGAGAAAATAAAGACATGTCCTTTAAGCCCCAGTTTGTGATATTTTGCTATAGCAGCTTCAGGAAACCAATAAAATAAGCATCACCGTTTCCTGCACTAACTGAACAACTGACAGTGTTGCCATAGATTGCCTGGTGTCCACTAAAGGCCATACTTCAGATATGTTATTCTCTCAAAGACAGATACAAATAAAGACATTTTATTTCAGATCATCCTTGCTCTCAAAGGCTTGTTCATTCAAAATCCAATTCTAATTCCAGCAATAAATAAAAATGTCAGAAAAAGTGAACATATGATAAAGAAAAGGTAGAAGAATACCCAATGATTAAAAATCACATATTGAAGAATATTCATTTAAGGAAAGTGCTTAATATATAATGTTAAGTGAAAATGACAAAGTAATACACGTATTTCTTTATGCAGCATACATTGAAGTTTTTTTAATGAGAATATAAAAATGAGATTCTTGAAGAAAACAATAAAGTGTTATCTCTGGAAGGTAAACTTAAAGACACCTTACATTTTACTCTTCCTATATTTATTTACTTATTTTCTACAATGAATGAATTACCAGAAAAATGCTACTTACAAAAGGATAAATGAAGACAACATCTTAAATCTTAATACCCATTCATTCAAGAAGATAAGGATACTTGCAAACTAACACAATAAATAATTTGGTATGTCTCTGACAGGAATTAGGCATCAAAAAATTATATATGAGAAAACTGAGAATGTTCTAAAATTGTGCAATGATAGATCAGATCAAAATAGCCCCCAGAGTTTTGCTTTCTCTCGCTGATCTTTCTGCTATTGATATATTGATAACGCCTTATGGAGAATACTTGGATAGTCCTTTTTTTTTTTTTTTTTTGAGACGGAGTTTCGCTTTTGTTGTCCAAGTTGGAGTGCAATGGCATGATGATCTTGGCTCACTGCAACCTCTGCGTTCTGGGTTCAAACAATTCTCTTGCCTCAGCCTCATGAGTAACTGAGATTACAGGCATGCGCCACCACGCCCAGCTAGTTTTGTATTTTTAGTAGAGACAGAGTTTCTCCATGTTGGTTAGGCTGGTTGCAAACTCCCGACCTGAGGTGACAGCCTGCCTCGGCCTCTCAGAGTGCTTGGATTATAGGCGTAAGCCACCGCGCCTGGCCAGATGGTACTTTTTTAAAAAGAACAATCATACTGGGCAATTAAATATAATAAAACCAATCCAGACATAGTATCGTGTGAAAAAACTGTTTTAACAGACTTTTCTAAAAACACACATGAAGAGGTCCTGGAATGGAAGCTTTCTTTTTTTTGAGACGGAGTCTCACTCTGTCGCCCAGGCTGGAGTGCAGTGGCGCTACCTGGGCTCACTGCAAGCTCTGCCTCCCGGGTTCCCCTCATTCTCCTGCCTCAGCCTCCCGGGTAGCTGGGACTACAGGCACCCGCCCACGCTGTGCTGATTTTTTTGTATTTTTAGTAGAGTCAGAGTTTCACCGTGTTAGCTAGGATGGTCTCGATCTGCTGACCTTGTGATCCACCTGCCTTGCCTCCCAAAGTGCTGGGATTACAGGCGTGAGCCACCATGCCCGGCCGAAACTTTTGATTCCATACTATTGTTTTGCTTGACATTTTAAGAAGAATGCAGAAGTTGTACAACTTACAAAATTTTTAAGTTTTAATTTTTTTTTAAGTTAAAGGAAAGGAAAAAAGAGATAAGGAAAGAAACTAAAGTCTCTCTGTAGCAGATCTGACTACATGTTCATAAGAGAACCAAGACTTTTTTTTTTTTTTAAGATAGGGTCTCACTGTGTTGCCCAGGCTGGAGTACCATCTCAGCTTCCTGCAACCTCTACCTCTCAGGCTTGAGCGATACTTTCACCTCAAGGAACTGGGACCACAGGGTGTGCCACCACACTCAGCTAATTTTTTTGGTGGTTTCTTTGTTTTGTAGAGATAGGGGTTTCACCATGTTGTCCAGGCTGATCTCAAACTCCTGGAATCAAAAGCAATCCTCCCGCAACAGCCTCCCAAAGTGCTGGGATTGCAGCCATGAGTCACCATACCTGGCCATTTCTGAAACAATTCATTCTCTATGTGGTCATGCCAGATTTTTTTCTTAATAACTAAATAACACAGAAACTCTTTTAATCCAACACATATGAACAAATATTTATAATAGTCCCATTTTTTACTGTAAATTTCAATTTAATGTATATTCTTATACAAAAGTCCTGGTGAAAATTAGGATCCGTGGCTCTGCACCTAAGCTGGGGAGGAACGGAAAGAGTTCACGATGGGAGGCCTGGGGCCCTGCCTGCCGGACAGCACTATCTCTACTAGCAGTGGTTCCAGCCTTCTGATAAACACTGGCCTGCTGTCACTTCCCTGTAATGCATCCGCCTGGATTCTCCCCCTGGGAGTCAAAGTCCATAGCCTGACCTCAGAGGAAGGCCTCTGTATCACCCCAGTACCCTGCACCACTGTTATACGAGCTTCCTACCCTTCCTAACACTAATCTCTACATGCTGCTTCCCCTACCAAGAATGCCCAATTCAAGCAGACCCTGACCTCTCCCTCAGGCAGTCCAACCACCCAGAATGAATATTCTAGCAGAGTTTTCCAAACATTAGTCATTCACCTCTTTGATGATTTTCACCATAACTACAAAATAGCACCATGATGGGCTGCATGCTGCCTGTGCCGCCATTTACTTAATGTTTTCTTTAAATGACTCACTTTTGTGTATAAATAAATTCATTTCAAAAGAAAGAAAAAAAGAAAATACAGTTTCAAATGTTCAAATGCCATGTGAATTTCAAAGAAAAAGAACTGTTCTAAAAAAATTGCATTTTCTAAATTGTACACCAAATTTATTTAAATCATAAAATAGCAAAACACTCTTAAATAAATATTTATTTTAAAAAGTAGTTATAAAGCAGCAAAATGAACTACTCAAAGGCACTTATACACAATGCGGTTTCAAATCTTTAAGAATACACTTAAAAGTAACAGGTACACAGAGCTTTATTTTGCTTTTCTGTCTGTTTTTTATGTATGTTTGAATATTCTCATAGTTTAAAAAGTTTTTAAAAATGTACTTCACAAGGTTAATGCTTCCTATTATCACCAGTAGAGAGCAGATGATTGCTATAATTATATATTACTTATTAGTATTTCACTACTGGTATATATTTTATACAAAACATATAATAGTTTCCATTCCTGGAAACCAACTATGCACAAAATGCTTCATAGTCACTGCTTGACATAACAACCTTATGAGGTTAGTGGTTTTAATATTGTCATTACATAGATGAAGAAATAGCAACTCTTAGAAATTAAGTAACTTGTTTGAGATTACAAATTTAGAAAATAGGAAATTAGTGCTTTAAACCCATGTGTATATGACTCCAAAGTCTATGTTATTCATTTCTACACTACTCTGTTTCACAAAAAGTATGGCTTGTTTTGAATGTTCTCTACCATTAAACTCTCTTTCACTGATAATCATAGTGTGACCTAGAGTCGGTCATTTATCCTCTAGGTCCACCAATTGTGCCATATTTTTAATGTGGGAAACTTTGATTTTGAATCAGTTGAACCAAAATAATTTGAAATGGTTGGACCAAAGCTCAGATGAGTTTGCAGATCATCTTACGTTAGAGTGTTTATAGAAATTTCTGGAATAGGTACTACACAGATGAAACCAACTCAAATCTGTCAAAATTACTCCAAATTACTGAGATCTAAGTAATTATGTTTTATCAAAATTGTTAAGTACAGAATCACTTCATAGAAGAAACAGTCAATTAACACACTACTAAGGTGAAAAATAAATGAAGTTTAAGAACGTTAGTTAGATTTGTTCCTTTAACAAATATGTATTGAGTTAAAATTCAAAACACTGCAGGTATAGAGGAAAAAAAGAGTATTCTTTCTCTGGAAGCTTACCATCCAAAAGCGAGAAAGACTTGAAATGAATTACTCCATTATGTTGCTCAAGCATACCAAAGAAACACCATAGAAAAAGTGGCAACAGAAGGTACCAGTGGCACCAGGGGTACCATAGAAAAAGTGGCACCAGAAGCCTGCTTTGGAAGTCAGGGAGGCATCACAGGACACAGAGAGTTAAATTAAGACACAGAGAGTAAATAAAACCATGTTGCATTTTCAAGGTCAATATTAACAATAGCCAATTTTTACTAAACATTCAAATCTACACATTTTTTGAAACACTGTGGTGATTCCTTAAAAAATTAAACATAGAATTATCATATGATTCAACAATTTCATCTAAGTATATTCCCAGAGGATCTGAAAGCAGATAAAGAACAAATATTTGTATACCCATGTTCATAGCAGCAATAGCCAAAATGAGAAAACAGCCCAAGGTTCCACAGGTGGGCAGATACCTGTGGATAGACAAAATGTGGTATATATATACAACTGAATATTATTCAGCCTTAAAAAGGAAGGAAACTCTGACACATGCTATAAGATAAATTAATGTCAGTCATATTTTACTAAGTGAAATAAGTCAGTGGTAAAAGGACAAATATCTGGTTCCACTTACTCTAGGTACTCTAGGTACCCAGAGAAGTCAAATTCAGAGACATATAGTAGATTTGTGGTTGCCATGGATGGGGAAAATATCGTATTTCAAAGTATTTATAGGAAGTTCTAAAATAGGTGTACAAAGGGAATGGGGAGTTAGAGTTGAATGGATACAGAGTTTAGTTGGAGAAGATGAACAGGTTCTAGAGATGGATGATGCCAATGGTTGTGCAACAATGTGAAAGTACTTAGTACCATGGACTATACAAGTAAAAATGATCAAAATGGTAAACTTTACATCGTGTATATTTTGCCACAATTTAAAAACTGTATACTTTTTTCTAAAACACAGACTTTACACTCATTTTTTTATATTTGAATTACCTTCAGTATAAAATATTGCTCTAGGAGGTAGAAAAAGACTGAAACCTCAATTTAGAGTGGATAAATCAGGAAAAATAATTAATGGGTCAACAACTATTCATTGAATACCTTCTGAATAGATGGACTTCTCATTATTACCATGAATGTTTAAGCATGTTCAATTGGATATAAAAATGCAATAGGAAAACTGACATTTCTTTCTCAAAAGTTAGGAGTTGCCAAGACAAACGGTTTCTCCGTATTTGAAATAAAATGAGGTCAAAATTCATTTTCAAATGAGAAAAAAAGTGCATTTTTCATTGTTTATGGCCTAAAAACAACTAACAAAAGTGTCACCCTTGGACTAATTACAAGGGATAAAAATTTATGCTCTGGAAAGTAATATTTTCAAAAAGTCAGAGGTGACCAAAAGCAGTATATAATAACCAAAAAATTTAATCATAGCTGATATATTAAAATATTTATGATAGCAATCAGAGTTCACTTAGTTCAAACAAGTTCAGCAGGCACAGAGCACAAAGAAAGAAACAGGAGAGAACAGGTTTTCAAATTCTAAAAGCAAATCTTTGAGTCATTTGTATAATTTAAGTTACCAGTTACTACAGAGTTTACTGTCTGCCCATATTTTTTCTATTCCCACTAGCATAAACAATATTATTTTTCAGTTATAATGAAAGTTGACTCTACTTACTCCTGATGGAAATATCTGAATAATATTTCCAGCTATGTCTAGGATTCTTAGTTTTTTAAGATCACAAAGTTCCTGTGTCAGAAAACAGAAGAGAGAGAGAGTTTTTTTAATCTAATATTTAAAATCATAAGGAAAATCATAAATTTTTTTAAAGCTCCAATATGACGAAGGCGGCCATCTTTCTAATCACTGTACCGACCAATTCTTCAGTACATCTTCCCAAGCAGATCCCCATATCCTGGACTGCCAGATATCTTTGAATTCTTCATTTCCTCTGACCACTCTGGGGCAACGTAACATGGCCACTGTGAGTTACACTACTTCTAGATTCAAATCTCACCTCTGGCAGGTACTATAACTATGGGCAAATTTCTTAATTTCTTTGTACTTCAATTTCTTCATTTGTAAAATGAAAATGCTAATAGAAGCCCTTAAGTCATATGGTTGTTGAATTAACTAAATGAGTTACGAATCTGAAAGTGCTTACTAAAGGCCTACTATGTAGTGAGCACTCAGTAGACATTGTCAATTATTAAAAATAGAAAGACTTTGAGAAACAGAAAACAGATGTAATCCTGGAATATTGTCTCTATTAAAAATTCCACCAGTATTTATTAAGCATCTACCTTTTACTTAGCCCTGTGCTAACACAACCCTTTCCTTATAAAAGAAAGAAGATCTGTTACTGCCTCTATCTACATGCCAAATGTGACTGCTCATTACCATAGTAACCACACGGTTGTTATAATGCATCTGGGTTCTGGTATTTCTACTAGCAAGCAAAGGATAAGTAGTAATTCTTTTTAAGTGGAAATGTTAAAAAAAAAAAAAAAACTTAAAAATTGAAAAATAGAGGTATGACTTACTAAACAGTCCCAACCACTTATAGTGACATTTCTAAAATGTCACTCATATATTGATGATCATACCTCTCCCTAGGGAGACGATATGCTTCTTTAGTCATGCCAGTACTCTTCCTCTTCAGTTTTATCACATGTTATCTCAGGTTTCATTCTCTGGAAGCAGATGTGAGACGGAATTTGGGGTGCTAAATGTTTATTAGGGATCACCCCTGTAAAAGGCAGGGTCGGGAAGCAGGACTGAGCAGACAGGGAACTTGAGGTGGGATTCAGACACAATAGAATCTTGTTCAGGTGGGTGGGGAGCTCCAGAGGGCTATTGCCCATGCAAATTCTTCTCTATCAGGCAGAAATGGCCAAGCCTTTATATCCCTCCCTTGTTAGGTCACAAGATGCAGAATGCTTTAGGAAGAGCATGACCTTGGGCAAGAAAAGAGGCTCTCTGCAGCTAAGGCAGACCCTGAAAGAGCTAACAGCTAGAGGCTGTCTGCAATCCCCTTCCCTACAGATAGGCAGCAAATCCTTGAGGGGAGTTCTCAAATCCTACATAATCTTCCATTGCCATGATACTCTCCTTTGTATTGTATTAGCTGCGGAGATCTTCAGACTCCAATGTGTTCCTTCAGTATCTCATGTTATGATATAAGGGTTTCCCACCCTACTTGAAAACACTTCATAGCATTACTTCCATTGCTGTGGACTCTTTCATTTTCATTTGTTCATTTTTGCTGCCATGACTGCCACTATTATTGCTGTTGTTATTTGTTGCTGTCTTGTTCCAATCTTTGCATGTGTATACCCCTTACGAGTATTCAATGAAGGTTTAAAAACTCACAAATAGGCAAGGGCAAAGTTGTGCTATGAGAATGAGAAGTGTTATGAAGGGTTAAGGAAACAGTGACATGTGAAAAATTTGGTATAGGAGGTCAGGAAAGGCTTCCTGGAAAAAGTGAAGTTTAAACTGAGATTCTTTGAGCTCTTTGGAACAAATGATGTTCCATTAAGAGTAAACAGTTGTTTGGGATAGAACTACAAGAAGTCTAGTGTGATGGTTAATTTTAGGTGCCAACTTGACTGGATTAAGGAATACCTAGAATGCTGGTAAAGCTTTATTTTGGGTGTGTCTGTGTGAGGTTGTTTCTAGAGGAGATGGGCGTGTGAGTCAGTAGGAGTAGGAAAGATATATCTTCAGTATTGCTGGGCACCGTCCTGTCAGTTAGTGACTTCGATGAAAAAAGGTGATTTCCTCTCTCTTCTGGAGCTGGGACACTTCTTCTTCTTCCCTTGGACCTCAGAACTCTGGGCTCTCCAGCCTTTAGACTCTAAGATTTACACCAGTACCCCTCCCCTCCAGCCACCACCACAACCTCCCGGTAATCAGGCCTTTGACCTCCAACTGAGAATTACACCGTTGGCTTCCCTGGTTCTGAGGCTTTCAGAGTTGGACTCAGTCACACTACCAGCACTCCAGGGTCTTCAGCTTGCAGATAGCCTGCTTAGGACTTCTCAGTCTCCATAATTATGTGTGCCAATTCCCCTAATAAATCCCCTGTTATCTATCCTGTTATCTGCCTGTCTATCTATCTATCTATCTATCTACCCATGTAAGTATGTTATTAGTTCACTAGTTGTGGCCTTCCAGAAAGGCATACAGCCAACCCACAATTCAAGTAGTTGAATACCATCAACTACTCGCTATCCTCCTGCCCTGTCACATCCCGCTAGTGCCTCTCATCTGTCATATCCAAGAGGAAACCAGAGGACAAAGCAGTTCACTGCTGCCCACACAGGTCAGTCTCCCAAGCAGAAGGCAGGACAGAGAGTGAATATGAAGGAAAAAATGAGGAGAGCCAGTACACATTCCAAAGCCAAAACGAACTTGTATTTTGTTCTGTATACATGGTTACCAGATAAAATATATAATGCTCACTTAAATTGAAATATCAAGGCTTGGCACGGTGGCTCACGCGTATAATCCCAGCACTTTGGGATGCCGAGGTGGGCAGATCACGAGGTCAGGAGTTCGAGACCAGCCTGACCAACATGGTGAAGACCCGTCTCTATTAAATTACAAAAATTAGCTGGGCGTGGTGGTGTCTTCCTGTAATCCCAGCTACTTAGGAGGGTGAGGCAGGAGAATCACTTGAACCTGGGATGCGGAGGTTGCAATGAGCCAAGATCGTGCCACTGTACTCTAGCCTAGGCAACAGAACGAGACTCTGTCTCAAAAAAAAAAAAAAAAAGAAAAGAAAAGAAATACCAGACAAACAATAAATACGTTTTTTAGTCTATTCCATGAAATATTTGCAACATACTTACAGCAAAAAAATTTAATCATTGCTTGTCTGGAATTCAAATTTCAGTGAGCATTCTATATTTGTATTTACTAAATCTGGTAGCCCTAGCTATGTGGGATAATTCAAATTATAGCCTTCCTCTGTCATAGGGATTTGGGAACTGACTACCTTTAATCTGAGGGAAAGCAAGTGGTGGCTTATACTCAGATACCCAAATCTAATCTATAACCACCTCCCATCATGTTGAGTTCTTCTCCAACAACAAAGTGGTGTGGTTCCATGTTTTGCTTACCTCTGGCAAAACTCCAATGTTGTTTCTGGCTAGCAAAAATTTCTGAAGCTTCTTCAAGAACTTAATCTCTTCAGGTATGCATATCAGCTGATTGTAGTTAAGTTGAAGTTCAACAAGATTCTTAAGAAAACAAAGTTCTCTAGGAATGCTGACTAGTTGATTATAATTTATACTCATATAAGTAAGACTTTTTAATCTAAAAAAACACAAACACCAAAGTATATGAATGAAACTCACAAGAATAACAGAGTCCACTATATAGGCCCAACTTAGCAGAAGCCATGTGTAAGTTTATTTTTTGTAGCTCATCTGAGCTTTCTTCAGTCAAGTGTTTACAACTATTGTGAATCGTAAGTATAAAAAGTTTTTGCTGAAATTTAATTTTTAAAGATCTTTTGTAATCAGATGGCTTATGTTAAAAGTATGTTAGGTAATCAAAACCTAGATTTAAGAAAAAGAAAATTCTATTTCCTTTCTTTATGCATATACATTGGTCATATCCAAGAGAAAGCTAGAGGTCAAGGAGAACATGGACACACCTATGTATACAGATGATACAGGTACAGGCATAAGCATACATAGACATAAATATACCTAGTACCAAATAGATATGACTACTGCTCAATTGCTGTGAAAGTTCAAAGATGAATCAGCCACAAATTCTGCCCTTTTGGATGTCATGGTTTAGAAGGAGATATTAAATAGAGCCATAAACTGAGAACAGCAAATACCATTGGCTAAGGAGAAAAAGGTTAAGGAAATTCGATTCTGTAATTGCAGATAAAGTTCCTGAAGCATATTGCAAATTTTTCTAAAGAGTTGACATTTTGAATTTGGCCCTGAATAAAAGAACTTATAAAATAGGGCAATAAGAGAGAATAGTAAGCTAAGAAAATATATTATGAATAAGGAAGCAGAAGGGAATTAACATTACTAAAAACAACTACATGCCTGTGCATTAAATTTAATCATCAACAAAACTCTGAGGTTGGAATTACTACTCTTATTTTAAAAGTGAGGAAAATAAAGCATTACAGGCAGTAAATAAATTTCCCAAGTTACTTATGCGGTAGGTAACAATGTCAAAATTCTAATGCAGGTGTGTCTGTTTGAAAAACTAAGAGTGAAAACATATAATGATCTCAAGGTTGAAGTGTGTTAAGATTGAAGTAATGTAAGAATGAGGGAACTAAATTTTTAGGCAGTTGAAAATGGGAGACTGGAGGTTAGGAAGTCATCAGTGCTAGCAAAGGGAATTTTGAGGATTCTATAGATTTCTCGATACATAGTAGAAGCCATATGAATATATGGGACTGATAGGAAAAACAACAAAAGAAAATGGGCAGAGAGAAAAGAGAGGAAGCCAATAGAAAGATTCTTGAGAAATATAAACAACTGACCATTAAAAATTAAAGGCACCCAGCAAAGTTATGAACAGAGAAGTAGAAGAAGAACCAGATTAGCAAGGAATCTCTGAAGGTGGGAGAGAAGAAAATTTCAAAATTGAAGACATGGTCAAAAGTTTAAATGTTAAAGAGAGATAATCCAAACTAACAAACAAAACTAATAGAACTAACACAGAGTCACAAACTACCAAGTCAATATTTAAAAAATCTATTCTATCTCCATATTGTAGCCACAAACAATTGGAAAATAAAAGTTTAAGATTTCCATTTATAGTAATGTACAAAAAACCCTTCATGAAATAGTTAAGAGTACATATAACAAAAGACCTGAGGGACCTCTACACTGAAAACTATAAATCATGACTGAGAGAATGTAAAGGGGCTCTAAATAAAAGTAGAGATACATTATATTCAGGAATAGAAAAGAAAAATATTGCTAAGATACCAACTTTTTAATATTGATCTATAGATTCAATAATAGATCCAAATAAAAATTTTGACAGCTTTTTTTGTATAAGACTTGACTCGGGCTGGGTGCTGTGGCTCATGGCTGTAAACCCATAATTTTGGGAGGTGAAGATGGAAGGACTGCTTGAGCCCAGGAGTTTAAGACCAGCCTGGGAAACATAGTGAGACCCCATGTTAAAAAAAAAAAAAAAAGAAAGACAAATAAATTTTAAAATGTATATGGAAATTCAAAGGGCCTAGAATAGCCAAACTATTATAAAGAATAAAATCAAAAGACTCACATTACCTTATTTCAAAACTTACAATGCAGCTGCAGCAATCAAGATCGTATGGTATTGGAGAAATGATAGTGCTATAGTCTGAATATCTGTGTCTCTTCAAAATTCCTATGTTAAAATATAATCTCCAATGTGATGGTATTACGAGACGGGGCCTTTGGGAGATGATTAGGTCATGATGAGGGGGTAAACCTCATAAATCTAATTAATGTCCTCAAAAAAGGCCCCAGAGAGCTCCTTGCCCCTTCTACCATGTGAGGACACAGTGAGAAAGGTGGCACTCTATGAACCAGGAAGTACACTCTCACCAGACATCGCATCTGCCAGCACCTTGACCTTCACTTCCCAACTTACAGAACTATGAGAAATAAATTTCCATTTTACTCCTAGAAATGTAAATGAAAATGAAATTAAACATGTTTACAAAAAGATGTATACAATAATGTTTATTGTAACTTAATTCATAATAGCACTAAAATGGAAATAACCCAAGTGTACCTCAATAGGAGAAAAGACAAATAATTTAGGGCATATTCCTGCAATGAAATGCTACTCAGAATAAACAAAAACTGCCAGGCATGGTGGCTCATGCTTGTAATCCCAACACTGGGAGGCCAAGGCAGGCAGATCACTTGAGGTCAGGAGTTCGAGACCAGCCTAGCCGATATGGTGAAACCCCATCTCTACTAAAAATACAAAAATTAGCTGGGTGTGGCGGCAGGCACCTGTAATACCAGCTACTCGGGAGGCTGAGGCAGGAGAATCACTTGAACCTAGGAGGCAGAGGTTGCAGTGAGCTGAGATCGCTTCATTGCACTCCATCCTGGGTGAGTAGGGCCAGACTCTGTTTCAAAAAAATAAACAAACAAACAACAACAAAAAAAAAACCAATGAACTACTAATAAATGCAACAGTTATGTGAGTCTCAAAAAATATGCTAAGCAAAAGAAGACAGACACAAAAACGTATATACTATATGATTCCACTTATTTAGTTCTAGGAATGGTAAAACTAATTTGTAAAGAAGGCAGAAATCAGAATATTGATTGCTTATGAGAGGTAAGAATTCACTGGAAGGGTACATGAGGAAATTTCTGGGCTGAAGAAAATGTTTTACATGTTATTGGTATGTGTATGTTTGCCAAAATGCATAGATTAGTTTTATGTAATTTTTATTCAGCAGGAAAAAAAGGTCATTATATTTGACTATGTAAAGGACAGTAACGACTTTTGAAAATGATCTACGGTAGAATGGAGAAGACAGTTTTGGTTACTGTAGCCTTGTAGTATAGTTTGAAGTCAGGTAGCATGATGCCTCCAGCTTTGTTCTTTTGGCTTAGGATTGTCTTGGCAATGTGGGCTTTTTTGGTTCCATATGAACTTTAAAGTAGTTTTTTCCAATTCTGTGAAGAAAGTTGTTGGTAGCTTAATGGAGATGGCACCAAAACAGAGATACAAACCAATGGAACAGAATAGAGCCCTCAGAAATAATACCACACATCTACAACCATCTGATCTTTGACAAACTTGACAAAAACAAGAAATGGGGAAAGGATTCCCTATTTAATAAATGGTGCTGGGAAAATTGGCTAGCCATATGTAAAAAGCTGAAACTGGATCCCTTCCTTACACCTTATACGAAAATTAATTCAAGATGGATTAGAGACTTAAATGTTAGACCTAAAACCATAAAAACTCTAGAAGAAAACCTAGGCAATACCATTCAGGACATAAGCATGGGCAAGGACTTCATGTCTAAAACACCAAAAGCAATGGCAACAAAAGCCAGAATTGACAAATGGGATCTAATTAAACTAAAGAGCTTCTGCACAGCAAAAGAAACTACCATCAGAGTGAACAGGCAACCTACAGAATGGGAGAAAATTTTTGCAATCTACTCATCTGACAAAGGGCTAATATCCAGAACCTACAAAGAACTCAAACAAATTTACAAGAAAAAAACAAACAACCTCATCAAAAAGTGGGCAAAGGATATGAACAGATACTTCTCAAAAGAAGATATTTATGAAGCCAACAGACACATAAAAAAAGCTCATCATCACTCGCCATCAGAGAAATGCAAATCAAAACCATAATGAGACACCATCTCACACCAGTTAGCATGGCAATCATTAAAAAGTCAGGAAACAACAGGTGCTGGAGAGGATGTGGAGAAATAGGAAAACTTTTACACTGTTGGTGGGACTGTAAACTAGTTCAACCATGTGGAAGACAGTGTGGCAATTCCTCAAGGATCTAGAACTAGAAATACCATTTGACCCAGCCATCCCATTACTGGGTATATACCGAAAGGATTATAAATCATGCTGCTATAAAGATACATGCACACGTATGCTTATTTCAGCACTATTCACAATAGCAAAGACTTGGAACTAACCCAAATGTCCATCTGTGACAGACTGGATTAAGAAAATGTGGCACATATACACAATGGAATACTATGCAGCCATAAAAAAGGATGAGT